>NC_043766.1:15800616-16052500 GCF_902148845.1 Salarias fasciatus | reverse complement strand
CAAAAACAAATTCTTAAATAGCGCCGTAAACACTTCACTGTGCAAAGAGGAAAAATTATCTCAACATTTCATCTGGAAAGGATGAAATGTTGAAAGAAGTGAAACATTAAAAAAATCTTCATGTAGTTTTTTGCAATATTAGATATTCTATGCATCTCCATGTAAATTAGTTCACGATTTCTATATGTATTATCACCATAATGTGCACATTTTGCTTTGATGAAAACCTCCCCTCTAATTTACACAATGTGACATGCCTGAAATACAGGCCTATTGTTCACCTTCACAACCACAAAACCAAAGCCTTTTTCATTTTTCCCCAGATTGTAGGTAACCTGTTTTTACAGCGTGCCTAATCACATAGTAAAATCCCTTTAAACCTTAAGATCTTACACACGACTCATGATGTAGTTCCCAAAACACAACCAACGCTCTTTGACAGCAGAAGAAATACATTACACATATTTCTCTCTCTCTCAAAAAACAAAAGTTCTCATGGTGTAAATCATGTTCATTTTTGTTTCACTTGTTGATGTTGGACTCGAATTAAGTCATGTGGTTTGCAAAAACAAAAACCAAAACCTGCTCCATGGCAGAGAGAACTGTATGTACTCAGCAAGTCCTGTAAACCTGCAGTGACTGCTGCGTGCCACTCTGCTTTGGCATTCTCTAAAACATGAACTGTAAACTGTGGTGTGGCAGCCTTTTCACTACAGCTGTGCTGTAATTATGCATTCTTGGAAAGCCAATTAAATCTCACAGATGTTCAGTAAATCTGTCTTCAGATTTATTCTAAATCTCAGGGCAAACAGACTTAAGCAGAGAAGGCAAGAAGTTGAATCTCCCCTGTCTGTGTGTAAATATCTACTGATTTATATTTAGCAGCTTCTCCCTGAGAGACACTGCAGGAGTCTTTTCCATTTAACGATGAACAACCAATCAGCTGTGCTCTAATAAGATTCCACATGCTCGTCCTGCCAAATAAATAAATAAATAAATAATAAATAAATAAATAATGAATGATGAATAAATAAATAAAATAGAGTCAGTGGTAAAGTATAATTTTTCAGTTGAATTATTCAATAGAATTAAAGGAATAGATCAAAAGTATATTTCTGTCAAATTTGACCTGAGGTTTCTTCTACAGAATTTAACCATGCATTTAATTTATTCCCAAGTGGCCATAGGTTGCCTCAAAGAAATACAATTGCAAAGATTTTTTGGGAGCTGTTTTTCCAAGTAACATTTTTTTCCTTGTATTATTACTCAGTATGGTCACTGGCTTACAGTTTCACGGGTGTTGCATCCATCAGAGCTTGAAACAGGCACAACAATGGAGCAGTTTCAATATTATTGACAAGATCTATTTATCCACACACACAAATGCAAAACATGCACTGTGCTCACATTCTGTTGAGAGCAACTTATGGTTCAGTGTCCTGTCTGAAGACAATTCAGCCATTTGGTTGGAAGATGAATTCATCTCAATGCACACATTTATTCACATTATAACACTCTTACACAATTTTATCTGTTATACTCATTGGTATTGTCAAAGTGAAGGTGTGCTGTCCTGTGTAATGCCAGGTAAAGCACTGTACAGAGCAGCTTAAAACTTGTGTCAGACATATAATGTTGGGACCAGCAAACTGTTTGATGTTTATTGTGCAGTCATGGAGCGGAGAGGAGCTGAACTTCAGGTGTAATTGAGGTTTGTAGGTAATGTTGACCTGTAAGCCAGTGAAGGTGAGCTGAAGCACCCCATGAATGGGGCCATGCTTAAACTGTGATTGAAGAGCCTCTCATGCTGATTGGATATTAAGGGCTGAGACAGAGGGCGGAGACAATGTGAGCATCAGAAACAAAGATAAGAAAAATCTGGAAATCTTGGTTAAGGTCTCTCTCTCTGTCTCTCTGTCTCTGTCTCGTCTCTCTCTCTCTTCTCTCTCTGTCTCTCTCTCTCTCTCTCTCTCACACACACACACACACACACACACACACACACACACACACACACACACACACACACACACACACACACACACAGATATGGCCCTTCACATGGTCAGGGCATTCAGAGCAGGTCCAGTCAAAGCCAGCTGCAGTCGTCATGGCTCTCCGGATAGCGACATCTCTCTGTCTGTGTTTCCTGTTGGTGAGTGTCTCACGTTAAGAAAGACTTGAAAATTTATTAGATTTTAATTCTCATGACAAAAGACAATTTTATGTCTAAATATGCTGCAGAATGAATTATAGATAGAAATACACCAAAATGAGGGCAAGGTGTTGAATGCATGGAAGAGGGATTTAAAAACAACTGTACCAGTGATTTTATAATAATCATATATTCTTGAATAGTTGAGGAAAGGCCTTGCCTTTGTTGTCTTGTCAGAAACATTTGTTGCTGTGGGCATTAAGTCTTCCTCCTGTGCTTTTTCAATGTGTACTGCTGCATTACTCACTTGCTGTGCAAGAGGGAAATGCTTGATTTCTACTGTGTAGTCAAGCAAAAGTATGCAGTTTAAATCTGTCTCGGGAGTTTGAGATTCTTAATGCAAAGCAGATGCACTGCTACATAAAAATTGCTGGTTGCCGA
The DNA here is from genome assembly GCF_902148845.1 of Salarias fasciatus. Taxonomy (NCBI): domain Eukaryota; kingdom Metazoa; phylum Chordata; class Actinopteri; order Blenniiformes; family Blenniidae; genus Salarias; species Salarias fasciatus. Next base: position 16,049,904 of record NC_043766.1, on the reverse strand, counting down.
ATGTTTGGCCAACATTTTACAGCTGTAGTTGGTTGGTTACATTCATTCATGCAGGACTGCCACAAAGAATCACTTTGTAATCAATCATTTGGTAAATATTCACTTGCTTACTCGATTACTCATGAAGTAATTTCAGAATGTACTGTGCACGTATTCAGAACATAGATTGACTCTGTCTGCTCAGTACTTGCGATGTTTGGACTAAAAAGTGAAGGAAATAATAAAAGTCAAGGAATGTCTTGAAGTGCTGTGATCAGCTGATCGTTGTTCAGTGTTGTTGTGTTTCCTTCTGTACACAACAACTCTGAATCAGAGACAAACCAGTGCATCAACCTTAGGCTTCTCGTGTATATTGTAAAGAATAACAAAAATCTGTTTGCCTTTCTGCAGGGAGCAAATTGTTGGCATGATCTTCGCAATACTGAGTATGACTGTTGGCCAATCAGCAATCCCAATGATTCCAACATGATCAGCTGTGGAGGTAAGGGGTTGTTTTGCTGTTGTTGCTTTTTGAGTATTTGTCTGGCTGCTGATGTGTGGTCTTCAGCTTTTTCCAGCAATATTTCTGATTGATTTACTGGAAAATCTGATCGTCTTCCTTCTTCAGCTGGAAAGGAAGTAGGCAGAATTGAGAGCATATATCTAGATGTTCACACTGTGGCTTTAGCCAGTCATTTCAGAGTAACATGCTGAGGTGTTGTACCTGTGTGTTGTCAAAGGTCTGGAGATGGCCTGGGTGCAACGTCCTCCAGAAAAAATAACCAATGGAGAAGACTTTAATGTCTCGTACACAGTCACTGCGTCAGATTCCTTCTATGACTATGCTGTCCGGAACAAGATTTTCCAGTTCAGGTGAGGGTGTTACCTAAACATCCTGTCATACCAATAAAATGACATACAGATGAAGATGAAGATACAGAAACACACAGATAAGAAAGTCATTGATGTAACTGTTGAAAAGCAACACAAATGTAAAAAAAAAATGTCCATGTAAAATTTGTACAAGTTTACAAAAACTAAATGAAATTTACATGAAAACTAAATCAGTTTATAAAAGTTTTAATGTTTAATTTAATAAATAAAGAACTGACATCTGAATTGAAACTCAAGCTTGCTTTCCAGCTTTGCTGTTGGAGAGGGACACCGAAGTGTCAGTTTTGTGTGAGCTTTAACACAATGGGAAAAGCAACACGGGGTCTTATGCTAATTAACTTGGTTGTCTCTTCATTAACCTTCACTTTCAGCGAAGCCTCAGAGGCAAAGAGATTCTGTCACGAACATGAGTGCCCATCAAACTGGAACAACGCCAACGAAATGAACTGCTGTGTGTATCACGCCAACATCCACCTGTCCTCTGGGCCTCATGGTGGGTTGCTCTTTAGATTTTACACAACTGTGTTCACCCGAGGAAGCACAGTCCATACACTGCACACCTTTTCCTTATCATGCATTTGTAAACCATAATGCAATGGCCGCTGACAGGTGAAGTGGACAGCGCTGATTGTCCACTTTTCTTGAAGCCTGTGTGGGTAAGCAGCATCAAGCAGCAACTGAACATTTTGTCCTCAAACGTACGGACTTGATGACGCTGGCAAAGGCCACTCTGTCATGGCCCCATGAGAAAAAATTGCTAAAATATTTGGACCAGATACCACAACACACCTTCATAGGTCCAGTTAAGTACACGTCTGACTGGTAAGGGCTGTTTTGGCAGCTGAGGGATGTCCTACCCAGTTGATCACAGTGTTAGGGCTGACAAGTGATAACATGACAACTGCCATGCTAAAAAAGCAGTTGCTTTTTTTTTTTTTTTTTTCAACACAGATCACTTCATTAATTTAGAGTTTGAGAACAGCTTCTGACAAAATTGTGGATCAACATTGCATCATGGTTAAATTTGAGGTGTTGAATGCCAACACTGAATGCAGTTCTTTAATGAATTTAATTTTATTGACGGCTGTTTCAGTGTTCTGAACTGAGTGGAACCATTTTTGGGGAGAAGGAACAGAGTCTCATCTTTTCACTATTAAGCAAACTGTTGCAGACAGTGATCATGACTTTCTTTTTCTTTTCTTTTTTAAATACTTAAAGGTATAGTGGATGATTTTATCGAAAAAGTCGAAGCCAAACGTCTGTTACTCGCTTTTTGAAAAACGCGCATTCGCCAGACCATCCTACCTGCTCTACTGCTGCTACGAGCGCACTTGACGGCGTTATGCAAGCATTTCTCCAGCGTGATTGACGTGTTGGAGGTTGAGATTCGCATCACGCAATTCATTGGCTAAAACATCGTCCATTATACCTTTAAGTTATGTGAAAGTCAGTCTGTGTTCTGTTATTTTGAGTTGTTGCTCAAGAAAATATATAAAATAAAAATATAATACACTTGGTATGAACAACAATACTTAAAAGTTGCATTATAGGCAGAGCCAATATGGAGCTGAATACTCAAATGGTCAATATTTCGAAATTGGTGGTACATCCCACATCAGCAGAGAAAGAAGACTTGGCTCATGGGCCTGCACTGCAGTTGTTCAAGTAAGTTGCAAATTTTAAAAAGTTTTTTTAAAAAACTTTTCAATTTTGACACATTCATTTTTTTTTCTTTAAAATACATCTATCAAGAGTGTGATATTGTGTTTCTAGTGAAAAGTTTTTTTTTTTTTAATATTAAGCAATGAGTCATTTCACTGCAATTGTCTGTGGCAGAATTGTTTTCAATTTGTCAGTTTGTAAAGTAAAGGTTTTTTTTGTAGTCCTCTTTAAATGTACAGTAGTTTGATATTTTTTATGTTAGATTATGCAGAGGCCTGAGTTGACTCCTTTTGAAGGATTTTTTGCTTTTTGTATATCTAATCTTTTCAAGTGAACTACAGTATTCATAGGAATGTTTTTATATCTAGTGGAATTATTGATTAATAGATTTTTTTTCGATCATCCTATACATATCAAACTGAAAACTTACGTCCTGACAACAAACTTTTCTTCTTATCTTTCTTTAGATGGTTCTCCCAGCTTTAATTCAAGTCGCCTTACAATTCTGATTGGACGATGCTCTTAACTGCTTTGAAAAAACTGTTTTGTCACCTGTTGTTAAAATTGTGCTGACGAGAAACAGGCAGCTCTCAGGTCGAACATGATGCAACCCCTGTTTGATGAGCTTTCTGTAACTGGTCTACTGCAGTGGCTCTAAAGCGATTACATATCTCGAAAGGCCTCCACTACGACCAACCTAAATACAACGTACAGCACATTAACCTGATTCATTACGGGCAGCTCATACATTCACCGCTGACACTAAGAGCCACACTGCACTGAGCAGCAGCAGCACTTCTTTGCTTGCTTTGAGGAGGAAGGATCCGAGGATGCAGCTCGGACACCAGATGGCAGCAGGTCCAGGATCAAGGTGCCGGAGCTGGAGGTTAGGGGCGCACTGAGGGCAGTGGACCACTGGAAGGCCCTCGGACCTGAGGGAGTGAACGGGAGCATCCTCAGAGTTTTCACAGAACAGCTCAAGTCACTGTCCCGGCCATCATCCCACCTTGACTGAAGTCGGCTACGATTGTCCCATCACTCAAATAGACCACCAACCTTGATGACCCTCAACCAGTCACTGTCACCTGTTCTAGTGAAGTGTTTCCAGAAACTGGCTCAACGTTACATCATATCCTACCTCCCAAACATACTGAATCCACTGCAGTTTGCACGGAAAACTAACAGATCAGCAGAAGACACTATTGTCTTCTCACTCCACACTACCATCTTCCACCTGAATCAGCACTCTGTGCACACGGCTGTCAGCGCCTGCCCAGATAATACCATCACCAAGTTCACTGACCACACCACAGTGGTCGGTCCCATCTGACTAAATGCATCCAGGGACGAGATTCAGAGGCTGCTGGAGTGGTGTGAGGCCAACATCTTGGTTCTCACAACCTCTCAAATCATAGAACTAATTTTTGACTTCAGGAGGAGGAAGTCTGACCTGCGACCCATCTGTATCGGTGGGGAAGATATGGAGAGAGTGGCCAGCTTCAAGTTTCTGTATGCACATTGGTGTGGATCTCCAGTACAGATCTAATAACACGGAAGAAAGAATCACTGGTCACCCTCTCCCTCCAGTTAGGAGGCCTCTAGTGCCTGCTGAACTGCTGCCGTCTGGCAGAGGTTTCAGGGCACTGAGATTATGCACTACAGTTTTCGTAATTACGAATGCTTAATCAATGCACACCAATAAAATCCAATCCTGCAGCGACCATTAAAGATGCTACAATAACTATTCTCTGAACCTGATTGCTCATTTTGTGTTTTACACTGGGTCACTTTACTGCTGATTTTAACTGGACATGATTTCACATAATGTTTATTTTTGTTATAGTTGCTTGCTAAGCATGTGTGGCACATCTGACCTATTTGGTGGGTTGGCTTAACTGCATGCTCATCTTTTACAAATGCATGTCCGTTTTTTTTTTTTTTTTTTGCTCACGAGGGGCGGATTTCCTTGTTCTCTCGTTCAACAGTGCGACTGTTCAATGACAATAAAAATGTATCTTCTCTTATCTTTACAACACTTCACACACAAGGTTCAGCACATCATTATCTCTCACAGCAAACCACAGTTATTAGCAGTTGTTTAAATACATGCACACAGTCTGCTTACAGACCTGACTGTCTTAAAAACTAAAAAGTTTCACATTTCATGTCATTTCAAGTCATTTCAAGTCATTGCAGGTGAGGCCTTGGTTCAGTTGGTAGAGCTGATGTCTTTCGATTGGAACATTGCAGGCTTGATGCTGTCCTCAACATTCGTTGTAAACCCAGATACTTTACTCAACCTTTTTTTGTTTTTGTTGGAATAAATTCCAGTAGGATGTAGAGGGTCCTGTAGTCATAAAAATGTTCAAACTGCAGTTTTGGACATAAAAATAAATAATTAGCTTTCTCTGTCTTTCTGACGTCTTTCGAAATGCAGTTGCTTTGTAAAGTCGTCCTTTTTTAATGAAGGAATAGAATGAGCCCAATAGTCTCTTAATAAGGCAGTACATCTTGTGATTTATCATTGTAACCAAAAACTCCCAAATCTCTATATGTTTTTATCCGGTATCTCTCAGCTGCTTCTTGACCGAAAGTTGTCCTACTTAACATTTCGGCAGCACGGTCAGGTGTGCTCCAGAGGGACCAATCAAGACACAAAAGAAAGTCAGAGAAACTGCTTCACCTTCCATGCCCTAAAATGAATTCCTCTATCTTTAGGCTTTTTGCATTGTAGGACTGGTATTCTGGTATTTTCAGATATGAAAGCAACTACTCGTAAAAAAAATGCTTTAACTGTTTTGGTGTCAACCGGACCTCGAATATGGAATGTGCGTACCGTTACATGCAACATCTAACATGTGACAAACAAGAATCCTTGAAATGCGTTGTTTGGTGTTGTTTCTCTTGTTGTAGCAGTACTTTTGGCAGTATTATGAAGACTGCATTTGTATAGATGTAGTCTTTAATTTATGCAACAGGCAGTAAATCTTTCAGCCTTGAAAGGCCTTCGTGATGAGCAGTGACCACATTTGGGTTGTGTTCATTAAAAATAAACAATTAAATTCATATTATCGGCCAAACAACTTATTCTGCTGATCGCCATGGTTTTCTTGATTGTATGATTGATGTATTTTCAAAATTCTAAACAGTGATATGCAGATGAACTACCTGGTACCTGGATCATATGCATTTTCCACTCCACTTTCTCAGCTGTGCTGCTCACCCAAAATCTATCTGTCTCTTCCAAATTTGCCACTAATAACAAAGAACAACAAAAACAACTTAAAAGTAGATTCGCTAAGTGAATAAGACTTATTGCCAAAAAGACTACAAATGTTTTTTTACCTTTTACCCTACAGTTAGATTTGAGACAGAAGAATAAAGCAAAATCTCAGAAATGAAAACTGTTTTGTCATTTTTCAACATTTCAAATTTGTTTTCATAAATTTATATATTGTGTTACTTAGTTTGAAGCTTGCAAAGTTAATTTAAATTGCCCCAATGAATACCCATGTTTCACATGTAGACTCCCATTTAGTTGATGGTTGAATTAGAAGTGGTTAAGTTGCATTATTCAATTATGAAATGACAAAATTAACCAGCAGACTGCTTTACATTGACAGTTCAACCAACATTTGTGTAGAGTCAGTTATGGGTGAAAATTCAAGGTGATTCATAAACCTTAAGAAGCACTTTCATTTTGGTTTCAGTGCCAGCTTTCACGGTAGGTTCAACACTTCAGCTTGAGAGTATCTGAACATTGTTTCATCATGATTTTGCTATCTCTTCAAGAAACAAGGTCAAATATGTGGCCCATGGATCCCTGATGATGGTAAAATAGTGACCCACACAGTATCCAAAGCTGGGAAGATGACCCAAAAGTACTGGACCTCAAAGGTGAGTCGATTCCAGCAGCACTGTTAAAAAACTCTTATTTTTTTACATGTGTAGGAGATTCGTGGCCTTTCTCATGTAATTCTTTTACACACACGCAACTTCAGTTTTTTAATTTTATAAAGTATTATTTTTGTGAAAGTGAATTTCAGAAAATGATCATCTTGTATATATATATCTCACTGGAATTTCACTGTATAAAATTTCTGGACTGAACAAAAATATTGGTGGGGAAAATGAAAAGTATTGTCCCCAAACAAATCACTCTCATTGTGGGCCCTTGAGCAAGGCTCAGGGTGTTGGATAGTGGCTCCTCATTTTTTCTTTCAGACAATGTTTGTTTGTAAATTGTGTTATTTTCTTTAATGGAACTGAACTTTTCTTTGAAAATAATGTTACATGATGCTTTTTACTTATTTTGCAGGTGTGATTATTTGTGTTCATTTTGTTAAGTTTCATTAAGTTGAAAAAAAAAAACTATTGTCAAATAAGAATTAAACTGACCAGGAACTAGTTCCTCCATTTTAAAACTTTTAATTGTTTTTTCACGGTTTTATATCTTTGAAGGTGGTTTTGATCCATGTGGGACCCACTTCAGTCATTGCTCATATCAAAGTAGGACAGATGCATGCAGCGCTGGAGTCCAAAGTGCTCGTTGTTAGTGCTCAAGGTCAGTCTGCTGAGACTTATGTTAAAGATCATGTAAAAATGATAGAAAAAAAGGTTATATGAAAAATATAGACCTATTTATTGGGGGTTATTACCATTTTAATGACCTGGTTCACACACACACACACACACACACACACATAATCATAAATAAATAAATAAATATTTTATATATATATATATATATATATATATATATATTTGGACCAAAAATTAAGAAATGCTTGATTGCGTTTCAGTGTGTGGGGATGATGTCTGTGAGCTAGAGGAGACGTGTCTCAACTGCCCTGCAGACTGTGGCATCTGCCCCATGTCCATCGGTATCAAGGTGGCCATTGGACTTCCAGTCACCCTGTTTAGCAGTGGCTTCATTCTAACAATGGTGGTCAGTCTTCGAAACACACATGGAAACACACACATCTGTGAATCTCATACAGGCCATGGTGAATCATGCATTGATTTTCTCCTCTCTTCCCTCCTGTAGTGGCTTCAGTACCAGAAACAGAAGATGTTTTGGGACGAAAGCTGGATCATCAACTACACGAACATAATATTTGGTAGGATGATAAAAACTACAACTCAGTAATATGAATGTGTTTCCACTGAAAGCAGTGTGCATGTGTGTGTGTGTGTGTGTGTGTGTGTGTGTGTGTGTGTGTGTGTGTGTGTGTGTAAATTAGCATAGGATCATTTGTGTACTTACCATCCATATTACAACTGCAAAAAAATGTCTCCAAGTTGTCAATAAGTTGATGCTGTGCCTGACTGAAGTATTCAACTGTTTTGTCTGCAGGTAGATTAGGCTACAGGGGCCATGACAGCATGACAAGTCTGCAACCTACCAAGAGCAACTCCTGCATCAGCCGAGCCACCAATGTGACCGTGTTCACAGGCGTCAACACTTCCTTCAAGCAAGGCTGCATACAGCCAGGCATATAGTGAGGAAATCTGTTGTCAGTTTCAATAAATACATTACATGGAAGGTTTGACTCAACACACAGAGAAATGTATAGTTTTGACTCCAGGACATTATCTGTATTATTAGAAATTTAAAAAAAAATATTAACTAGATCAGTTTCATAATTCTTATTTCTTTGGGGTGTTTGCTTCACTGTTTTGCAGCGATGGGAGGACAGTTGCAGTGAAGCACATTCATAAGAAACATTTCACTCTGTCCAAAGCCATCAGAAAGGAGGTGAAAGAAGTTAGGTGAGCAAACACACTTTCTTTCCTCTCCTCCAAACTAATGGACTTGCATTGCCCTTTCAAAACAATCTCCTGCAAGTGATGATTTTCTTTCATTGTGGCCAGGCAACTGGACCACCCAAATCTATGCAAGTTTATTGGGGGTTCCATTGAGGTTCCATTTGTGACCATCATCACAGAGCACTGCCCTAAAGGAAGTCTGTCGGATGTCCTGCTAAATGACGACATACCCATCAACTGGGGCTTCAGGTGGGAAGACATCACCGTCTATTCATTGTTACATCTTTACTTGCAAGTTCAGAGACTTTCAAACATTTTCTTTTGCAACTCTTATTTTGATGATCATCATCATGATCCAAGGTTGGGAATCACTTGTTTGCTGATAAACAATAACAATATTGCCAAAGGACCTGTTGTTACTGTTGTTAGTAAAGGTATTACTCTTAAGATGCACTATTTATACACATGCCTTGTGGTTAATGTCAAAGACTGGTTAATTTCTTTAATTTGTTGTACTAAAACAAAACAAAACAACAACAGCAACAACAAAAAAATCAAAAATAACAAAGATGAAAAGGTAAATGAGTAAATTTAAGCTATATTTGCACCGTTAAGTTTTTTGGAAAATCAATTTTTTAAGATTTAAAAAACAAAATTTAAACAGCACTATTTTATGTTTGTTTGACAGTTTGTTTTGGCCTAATACACCCCTAGTGACAATCCAGGTTAAATGAAGCTTCTCTACCTTTGTGGGACATTTTTAGAATTTGCTCGGTTAAATAGCTGATCATAACAGGAGCACCTGAGCTGGGTGCGAAAGTGAACAAAGTGTGAACTGAGGTTTCTGGCACGCTTGTTAAGCAGCATTTCATAATAACGGTGCATTTTGTAATAAATGCCCGAAATGTAATCATTTTGTCATTTCATTTTGTAATAAAACCGCATTTTGTAATAAACTGCCCCAACGCATTTTGTAATAAGTTATTACATTTTGAGAAGATTATTACAAAATGCACTTGCAACTTTTTAATTGTCTTCAAAATGTAATAGCATGGTGCATTATGTAATAATACCTCTTTTTATTGTTCATCAAACAATAAACTTAGACAAGAGTGACTTGGAAGGTTACAGGAAGCTTGAGATAGCCATAGCACTGCCTTTGAGCCGTGTTGTGGGAAAAAAATTGCATCTCAGTAGCAATACTTTCTACAGTGTAGCCTAATAAACCAAGCATGCTTCCGTAACCCAGTTTCCCTTTCAATGTATCGTTTTACCTTTATCGAAACTATGTCCCTATGTCTAGGGACATGGAATGTCACCTCTTTGGGGGAAACAGCACCTTCTCAAAATGTAATAATTTATTACATAATGCGGCAAAACTTTATTTTATTACAAAATGCGTTGGGGCAGTTTATTGCAAAATGCGGCAATTTATTTCAAAATGAAACGACAAAATTATTACATTTTGGGCATTTTACAAAATGCACCGTTATTACAAAATGCGGCTCAACACACGCTTCATTATATCTGCTGAAAGAGAATTCCACTCATCATACTCCAACAGTTACAGTTGTGCAGTTCGGAGAATAAAAGTGTAGAACACATGGACAATAACGCCTTTGCTCATACAGGCTGTCTTTTGCAACTGACATCACCCGTGGGATGTCCTACCTCCATCAACACAAGATGTTTCACGGGAGACTTCACTCCAGAAACTGTGTAGTTGATGACCGCTGGGTGTGCAAAATCTCAGGTATCAAAATATCACACAGATTCACTGTGCAACACTCCAGAGGGTGGAGAACAGTTTGACACATTGCAAATCATAACACTGCTGAAATACAACCAACTCAGTGGTAATATCACAATGCAAAGTGTAAAACATTGTTCTGCTGTTCTGTACTCTACATTTCTCTGCGTTCGGACTTAGATTACGGACTGACAGCATACAGAGAAGAGGACTTTGAAGCCTTCAGTAATGGATTCAACTGTGGGGATCTAAACCTCATATACTGTGCACCCGAGGTCGTGCTGGGAAGCAGTTCAAGCATGACACCAGCAGCTGATGTTTACAGGTCTGTTTGAGCCATTTAGCATGTAGCTTTGATTGAAGGATTTCATTTGTTCGTCGAATGTTTAGACTAAGTGGTGAAGCAGAATAATAAATGTTTGTATTGTTTCTATTGATGATGAACATCAAGCTATGTCTCATTGCAACCTTTTTTCCCTCAGCTTCTCCATGATCTTGGTTGAGATCGCAACTCGCTGTGACCTCATTTCAGTGAGTTTGACAACCGGCTCCATAGATTACAACCTTCTGCTTGCTTTTGATCGGTGCTTTGTAACCGGTAGTGCTCTCAAACAGGACCAGGCTGAAGGAGTCAGAATGGACATCACATGGCGTCCTCCTCTCCCCGAAATCAAGGCAGGAAAGGCTGACACGGACTGTCCCAATCAGGGAGACTATTGTGAGGTTTGTCGCAGCTTTAATTTGCTTTGTCCATAAATTTATGTGGACAAATTTGATTGATTTTAATTGGTTCACGTTGAACAGAACAAACACCTATTCATTTTTAAAATTCTTTAAACAGTGTGCTGCATAGACATATGGTATTTGGGGGCCGCTGTGGCTCAGTTTATAGAGTGGGTCGTCCCTCGATCGGAGCTTTGCATGCTTTGTTCTTTATCATCCACATGTCTTAGAGTCCTTGATCAAGACACTGAACCCCACTTTGCTCCCAGAGGATGGACTGAGGACTTGGCATGATTGCATCTCCCCTGTCATGTGAATGTGATTAAAAATGTGAAGAGCTGTAGGGACTGCTCAAGCAGTGGAAAAGTGCTATTTAACTTAACTCCATTTACCTTTTATTTCTCTTTGTTTTGTCTGAAAATGTTGAACAGCTTATAAAAAAATGCTGGTGCCACAACACTACAATGAGACCCACATTTGAGCAGGTGAAAAAGTCTCTTGAAAAGATGAACCCACTCAAAGTCAGCCCTGTGGACATGATGAACCTGGTAATAATTCACTCGAATTCGACAAAATCAACATACATAAACAATGCAGGGCTGTTTGTGTCATCCACATTTCTTTTCAGACACAATGTTGTTTAATTGCAGATGGAAAAGTACAGCAAGCACCTGGAGGCCATAGTTGCAGAAAGAACACAGGACCTGTTGCAGGAGAAACAGAAGACAGATCGACTGCTGTACAGTAAGCCACAAACCGATGAGGAAAGAGAAATAAAGCTCTTCGTAAAATTACTTTATTGTATACTATTGACATGCCATTGATGCTAAACATAGACAGGACTGTGTGTATAATGCATATTGTAAATTGTTGTTAACAGTCGGCTATAACTTAAGAGTACATGTAAATTAAAAAACGTGTGCATGCATGAGTTGTTTATTGACAGTAAATAACTATAACGATTTCCTGTATAAACACATAAACTCTGAAGATGTACCATCATTGAAATGCAGGTCAATGTAATCACTGCCATCTAGTGGAATGGAAGTAAAACTGAATGTCCAAAAGACATGAAATTCATTTGCAGGCATGTTACCAAAGCCGGTGGCTGATGACCTTCGTCAAGGACAAACAGCAGAAGCTCAGAGTTTCACCAATGCCACAGTCTACTTCAGGTGTGTGTGTGTGTGTGTGTGTGTGTGTGTGTGTGTGTGTGCGTGCGCGCAGTCTTGTATTTCTATCCTTGTGGGGACCGTCCATTGACTCCCATTCATGTCTAGCCCCTAACCCTGACCCTTACCCTAACCCTAACCCACACCACAATAAAGCCTAACCCTAAAGAAATGTTTTTGCACTTTTACTTTTTTAAGTAACAACAACATGGTCAAGAAAACACTGTTTCTCCTACTTAGGACTGGAAAAAGGTCCCCACAAGGCACGTCGTTCCACGTTTTGCTATCCTTGTGGGGACATTTGGCCCCAACAAGGATAGAAATACGAGAACGTGCGTGTGTGTGCGTGTGTGTGTGTGCGCATGTGCTTGATGTGCTTGCACGTTTGTGCATGCATATGTTAGTGAGTGTGTACATGTTTTGAATGAATGAAGGTAATCTCATAGGATTTAAAAAGGCATCTGAGCTCAAAGTTACTATGTTAAAAGTAAGTAAATAGTAGCGTAGATGGTGTCTCAGAAATGGGATTCATTTTGAGGGTTAAATATAGATTAGGTCTGACGTGCTCTGTGTCTGCTGTCACATGTAGTTCCCTCTTCCTTTGTGAACTTGTTTATCTCAGTGTACACTGGGAGACTAACCAGAGATGGCTAACACAGTGTTTCTCTGTTCTGACAGTGACATTGTTGGCTTTACTCAACTGTCTGGTGCCAGCACACCTCACCAGGTCGTAGACTTCCTCAACCAGCTTTACACCACCTTCGATGACATTATTGATAACTATGATGTCTACAAGGTGGAGACAATAGGCGATGCTTGTACGTAAGAATACATTGCACAATTCAGTGTAGTGCATAGTTTTACTCGAGCATAGCATATACTTGAGATGTAAACAAAACATTTTGAATTTCACCTTTGTCATTCTTTTTTTACACTATTATGAATGAACAAGGTTTGATGCTTGACATTGCTCTGCCTGTGGTTCTATGGTTTCTTTTGAACAGACATGGTGGTCTCAGGGGTCCCTCAAGAAAATGGCATCAATCATGCAGGAGAGATTGCCAGCATGGCTTTGGATCTTGTGAGTGTCTGCCATGCTTTTAAGATTCCACACAAGCCCAACACTCAGCTGAAGATCCGTGCTGGCATCCACTCAGGTACAAGGACACAAAGGCTGCATCTTTATAACTATACAGCACTCTGAGATATTAAAGATGAGCTACATGTAGTGTGAACTGTAAATGTGCAGTGGATTACAAGAATTTAAACTATTACAAGTACCTCGTATATGGTAGTGATCCATCGAAGGGCGAAGGTATCACAGTCCTTAGTAGACGGCTTTCCCTAACATGAGCATTAAAGAATTAAAATAAAAATAGATATTTAAAAAGTAAGATAATGAAAATATATAATTTAATCAAAATTTGTCATGATTTCATTGAGCAACACATTATCATTACTACTCTCGGGAAAAAAACAACATGCAATTATGTCAAAACTGTAAAACTTTATGTTTCTACCCAGGGCCTGTGGTGTGGTTGGCACTAAAATGCCACGCTATTGCCTGTTTGGGGACACGGTCAACACAGCGTCACGCATGGAATCAACAAGTGAAGGTAATGAAAGTGGAAAAGAGAGATGTTTAACGCAAACATTAGATTTAATGTTTCACTTAAAGATCAATGTATTGAGTGAAAAGCTTCCTCTTAATGCTGTGGTTTGACAAGTATCAAGAAATTTTACTACAGTACAAAACATCTTTACGTCAGTGGCTGCAAAACTCAATGTTTTTGTTTTGTTTTTTAAATTCATTACATTACTCAAGATAACTATTAACACATGCAAGAAACTGTTTCCTCACACATCACCATACCTGTGATACACAATATCGGTACAATAATCATAATAGTCATAATGTGTAAAAAAGAAAACATGTCATGTTTTCCAATTTCAACATTCGCTTGCAGAAAAACAACACTTTTTTCTTTGGCATTGATTGCTTTATACCAACATGTCAGTGACATTGTGTTAAGCTTAATAGATCTTAAGGTAAAATATGAAATATTGTCTTTAATGTGAAGTATTGTCAGCCATAGTCATTAAAATATTGTCATTACAAAGATGATATATTAAAGGGATGTTTACCAAATGAGTACAGATATGGTGTATACACAGGAATTACCCTCTGTCGCAATGCAGTAATAAGCTTTCAGTCTTCTTTATGAAATATCCTAATATTATGAGACCAATAAGAAATATCAAGATTATGTCTTCAACATTGAAGTTCAGTTGACTCATCAAACAGCAGGTTTTGTCTCCAGCACGGTATGACGCAGACATCCCTGTCTTTACCACAGCCTTGAAGATCCAGGTGAGCGGTGCAACAGCGGATTTACTTCACACCCTTAAAGGTTACATACTGACCTGCAGAGGAACCCTGAATGTGAAGGTAAATCATAAGCATTCATGTGTGGCACAATTTGTATTTAGTAAAACACAGGTTGACTTTTAATTTAATTAATAAAGAGAAGAAAGAAAAAAAAAATCTCATGAGCAACTTTTTTGAGGAAGTCCATCAAAAGATCTGTTTATGAAAATAAGGGCGTTCAGACCTATTGGGTTTTTTTTCTACCTATGGCTGAAGATCATTTATTAAAAATAAAGAAATTACAACAAAACTTAGGATTTCTGCAGGTTTTTTTCTGCTTCACAAGAGGATGGCGTAACAAGCCCGACAGTGGCATTGCCCTCAGTTCATTCTTAGCTATGTTAGTGACTTTTACTGTTTTATTTGGTTTCAAAACACATATCACCAAAGCGTGCTGATATGTATTCACAAATCCTTTCAAATTATTCTAAATTAGGGCACGATTAATTCTGAGTGGTGCATTCTCGACCTTAGTGTCTTTCAAAACTCAATAGATCAATCCATAAACTGTCTGGAAAAGACCTCTGAAAAAACAAACAAAATAAAAAAGAAAACAGAGGGAAAAATAGAGAGATTTGCTGTCTGCCCAATTTTTGTGTGTGTGTGTGTGTGTGTGTGGGGGGGGGGGGGGGGGGGGGGGGGGTCAGGCAAGCACTACAGTATTAATTCAAAGTCACATTTAATTCTCAATATGATTCTCTGTTTGATTCACCCTTTGCTCTGCTCATTCTTCCCAATTCTCCTAACCCAACAGGGCAAAGGCGATATGACAACATGGTGGCTTGAAGCAAAAAAGAATGGTCACACTGACCCTCTGGTCCGAGCATCTGAGTCTAGAGTCGTCCCCGTACCAGTTAGTGACTAGAAGTTTAATTGTGGAAAAAATTCAGTGCATGTTTGTAGAGCTGATATGTGTTCAAGTGAACTGCTTTGTGCAAATACTGTAGTAAGGTGTTTGAAATTCAAATCATATAATGACTGTAAATTTAATAATTAATTAAAAAGAACACAGTTTTTGTCTGGCGACCTCGGTCCCTGATGATGATGATGATGATGATGATGATGATGATGATGACGACAATGTTTTGTTTTTTTAAATTTATAATGTATATTGAAAAAGATCTCAAATATCTAACTTGTACCGCCACCACTGGTGTGTGAATGTGAGTGTGAATGGGTAGATGTGCTAATGCAGTGTAAAGCGCTTTGGGGTCTGCTAATGCAGAGGAAAAGTGCTATATAAGTGTAGACCATACATAAAATCAACGTATAGAACAGAAAGGTAGCACACTGTAATGGCAAATGATTTGGATTAAGGTTTGGTTTCTAAAAACCTGAAATGTGTATTCCTTGTGTTGAAATCAAATCTGGTACCATGCCAGAAAATATTTTAGACTTAAAATATGCAGCTCAGTGTAAACAAAACAGTAGCAAAAATCAAATTAATTCACACAATGTTTTTTTTTTTACTCAAAATAAATAAAGAAGCTGTATTCACATATGACTATTATTTTTCTCTTTCACGCAGCCTGTAATATTCTATAATAGTTTCTCACTGCCTGAAAATAAGTACATCTGGCCCAATATAATGGTTTTGATTCACTGTAAAGTCTTTACAACTTTGATAAACAATACTACTTTCGGAATGTGACTGCTTATATTTCAGACTTTTTGACTATATATAGATCATGTGTGTCAAGGCCATAGAAGAACAAGTATTGCTACTTTTATCATTTTGCCATTGTTGTTGTGCAAAAACATGCTTAGTATTGTAAGAGATCATCTTGTACTCAGTTTTTAACGAGATAAATACTTTGTCCATGCATGGAAAATGTCAAACACATGAACAGCAATTTGGTTGAGAAAGAATTGGCTCCGTCGTGTTGTAGCTGTGTTTAGTAATGCTCACTGTGTAGTGCAATAAGTGTTTATTGTATTGTTTGAATATGCAATAAAATTTAACTGAAATGCTCTTTTTTTCCTCATACAGTTATGGTATTACAAAGAAGTGCAAGCACATATGTACACCTGCCATCATCTCCAGTTAGACAAAAAAAAAATCACATCAGAAAATAGACATCACAAGAGATGTGTATATATTAAGAGGAATGAATTATATTCACCATTATTTCAATATATTTCCTTAATGACATGCTGAAGGACACCAGAACAAAATGCTTAGCTAATCTTATAGCTACAAAAAGAAAAATCTTAATACTTGTTGAGCGCATCAGGAAGATTGTCCCCTGATATTCCCTATGCCCCCGTGTGCACTAAGTCTGAGACAAATGGGTTTTTGCTCTTTTTTGTAAATAAGGTTGCTACCATCAGCTCAGCTGTTTTCCCATCAAGCCTTCAAAATGCCTGAAACTTCTGTAATTCTGATACCTGGTCCTCGTTTTGCTCCTATACAACACATCACTGATCTACTTGGCTGGATTAAACCAATTTCAGGTCCTCTTGATGTCCTCCATACTAACCTCTTGACTCCATTGGATCCTGTGTTGTGGAAATGTTCAATATCTCTCTACATACTGGCTCAGAGATCCCTCTCAGCCAAATAGCTACAGACCAATATCCAAACTGCCTTTCATGTCAAAATTTAGGGGAAAAAAGGTGCCAGGTAACTAAATAACTCCCTGACAAGCACCAATGTGATTGATATTTTTCAGTCTGATTTTCCCAACTGCATTCTATAAAGGCTGCTTTAGTAAAAGTCTCTAGAGACATTCTGATGAAGGCTAACTCTGGGGAGCACACAGTCTGGGTTGTACTGCATCTCTCCTCTTACTTCGATAGACCACAACATTATGATAAACAGACAGAACTTTTAGTGTTGTTCTAAACTGAGTGATGTCCAGTATAGCAGACCTGCCCTGTTGGAGTACCCCAGGAATCTGTCCTCAGTCCAATGCTCTTTCTGCTATATATATTCCCTCTTGGCCAAATCATAAGACGTTATAACACCATTTCATATTATCTTTATGCTGATGATATTCAGTTTGTGTATTGCAAAAATTGTCTTGCTTAAAAGGTTGCCTGTAAGAAATCAAAGAATGGCTAAATGACAACTTTCATCAATTAAATAATGACATCTTTTTAATTTAACAATGTTTTTGTGTCTTATTGTATCCACTGTAAAGCACTTTTTTTTTTTTTACTTGTTACAGGTGCTATGTAAATATATTGTACTTATTTACTACAAAATGTCTCTGTAGGTGGAGACAAATTATTCCAGAAAATGGTGGTAAAAGTTAGTATGTGTTACAAGGGTTTGGACCAGCCGAGTGCCTTGAGCAATCCGAAAATAGAGACGAGGTGGTCAAGGTTCAGTGAACTACAGAGGATCGTTCCCAAAGTATCAAAGATGGCAAAGCAAAATTCAGTAAGTTTGGGGCATGACCAAACCATGTGTGTGTGATCAACCGGTGAGAGTTTGCATCGATTGCAGGAGGCAGTTCTGTCTGGATAAATCTTAGCTGATCTCGCACATTAGTGAAGTGGCTCCTGTGTGGGATCTTGCATTGTAGGAGTTGTGCTGAGTGCATATAGCAGACGTATGAACAAGCTTGAGGATACAATCTCATTGTTCAGCAGAGACTCTGATCCCAGGGTCCCGGTTCCAGACAGGCCTTAAGGAACTTCAGGAGGTCAGTTTCATCCTGAAAATTGAGTCGTATAAGGTTGAGGTTAGGGACTTTGGTGTTGTTTTGAGGGAGCCCAACAGAGTCTCTGGGGGGGGGGCGATTAGAAATCTGGAAGAAAAAGAATCAATGAAACTGAGGGAAAATGATTTCTTTTTCTTTTGATAAGTTTGCAAATGAAGGGAAATACCATCAGTATATACGTAGATCATCAAGGATGAGCAGAACCTTATTTGAAAAAGATTTAAAGACTGACTCAGAACAGGATAGAAGAAATGAAAGGTCTCAATAAAGTATGGATTGTTTTGATTGAGAGTGAAGGCCCAGTTTCTCCCAAAATGACACCAAATTTTCAAGGTCTGAGAACCAGTTGGATTCTGTGTTACTTTGCTTGTTGATGGAGGTAGCTGTGAGCACATCGCTGACCATAATATAACACGTGAGGAAGCTAGTTCCTTGCACGTCCATAGGGTGTAATTAGGAGCATTCCAGAAAATGATTGTGTTGAAGTTACTTGCCCAGTTGTATTGCCAAGTTCTATCAAGACCAAACCTCCCGAGTGATTTTTGATGTTGGGGAGTTGATCATTTTTATACAAGCTTGTTTACTGCGCCAATTGGAGTTTTTGATTCCAGTACAGAAAAAAAGATTTGCAGATGAACACTGGAGCAAAAAAAAGTCAAAGTCAAAGTCTCCCTATGCACAAGTGCATTAGGTGGCGCCTATCTTCGTTTCATAACCCCAGGCCACACAGCTACTACTGTGAGTAGTGAAAGCTACAGTGGAGGGGGTTAGACCTCTGGTAGCTCTGTGTTCGACCCCCTACCCTGTTCTATATTTGCCGAGCACATGACTAGAAGGCAGTATGTAACATTTTTAAGGTCTTTGGTACGACCCGGCCAGGATGTGAACCCACAACAGCCCGGTTATGAGGCAGATGCTCCGCCAATAGGCCATCATCACTCCGGTACTGGAGCATGTTCAAAGAAATAAAGAAAATATGGAAATATTGAGATTTTGATCAGATCGATATGACCCAGTTGTGATGAAGGGATAGTGCACCACCTAGCTAAGTCGAATTCACAGCGTACTGGTGCGAAGTATTTTGCAAAAGATTCAGTGAGTGATTTTGTTACAGTCGTGCAGAGGTATTTTAATCTATTCATTTAATCTTTTAAAGAAGAAAAAGGTTGGATGAATAATTTATTTGAGTGACTACATATTTTTTTTTAAATATTTTTTCTAAAATTATTTTTTTAAGTTCTTTCTTTTTTAAAACTTCTCTGGTGTTATTGTGAAGTGATGACCATATGTGTTCAGATCTGTGAAGGTGACAGGAGAATTAATTTTTAATGTATTCCTCTTTTGTTTTTGGTACTTGTATAGTGTTGCATACTCAGAGCTAACATGAATTGTTGGTTCAGAAAGCATTTTCCCTTTGAAATTGTTGCACACTGACAACTCAAATCATGCCCATTTAAATAATAACATGTTCAACAAATGGGTTTTGGGATGCAGTTTATTGAAGATTAGATTTGAAACATACACATGATGTAAGTGATTGACAGGAAACATTTTTAGGCACACTGAGCATTGCAACTGCAGGCCAGGTGAGCCTCTGTTTCCTCTGTCAGGTCCACATTGCTCTCATAGATCCTGCTCGTACTCAGGATAGAACCTGCAGAAGTGAAGAGAGCAGAGGCATCAGAAGCTATTTTTTCACTCAACTTTTTTTTTTCACAAGTTTTTTAACCTGAACCAACATTATGCCTATTTTTTAATCATTTGTGAGACTCACCAGGAGATGCACAGTAGAACCCAACAGTGACAGGGGTGGTCCTCACTGGGTAGCAGCCAGGCAAGCACCGCAGCACTGGCTCAACAGAGAAGCACTGGGAATCTTTGCCATTCAGGATCACCTGCCTCTGAAGTTGCACAGATTCGTGCCTCAGACGGCACTCTAAGAAAACAATGTGGATGAATTAGTTGCTGAAGGAATCACTGTACTCTCCCTTCCTTTCAAGACCTCCTTCTGTTAAATGCAGTCACAATACAGTCATATCTGTTAGCTGGGAAATAAAGTGTATTCATTAAAAAAAAAAAACCCATTGCTACCAACAAATTTTGAAACTCACCACTGTTGTCGTGGCAGCTCTCAGCAGGCAGAGTCCAGGAATGAGCATAGCTGACACCATTGCTGCTCAAACGTCCATTGGAAGAGCGAAACTCCTGTCTGACTTCCCCATTAGCCTTCCCACACACTCCACAGATGCTTCCTCTCATGAAGTCAGCAACTCTAACCTGCATTGCAATTTAGCATAGAATACCACAAATTGTCAAATCACACTTGAATTGAAGCCTCGTAGTCAACGCCATGAGAATCATGGTGAGCATTGCCTTCACCTCAATCATGTCCTCGGAAAAGTAGACTTCGCTGAGACCATGTCTGGATGCAGACACGACAACACCATCACCCCTTTTCTCGATTCTGACCAGATCTGAAACAAAGAAAGAACTCATTATTTGCCTAGCTGGAGTTAAACAAACTGTCATCAGAATCCTTAAATATTCATGCAGGATTGGATGACTGTGATTTCAAGACTATTGTGACTGTTACAGAGACAGAAAATAAGCTATGACGTATGGGTGCTTCAGCTGAAGTCAGCATAAATAAATAAAAAAGATTTACATTTTTTATATTTTACAAAATAAAAATAATTGAACAAGATCAAGACATTCAATATAAACCTATGGGATGTTGGTATGGAAGGTTGCTCAGTGGAATTCGGTTTCCGTTGACTGCCAACACGATGTCTTTACGTCTCTGGTTGATGTCAATATCTCTGAAAGTGGACAAATGCAAATGTTAGGCAAGTTTACAAAATTTTTGGCACAGTTAAAGAGTTTCTATGTTGTCTTTAGTGACTTCTTACATATCAGCCACTTTAATATTGATGCCCCTGTATCCCTCAGGACTGGTCTTCATAAAAACCAAGAATTTAGACTCCTCAGTGCAGTCCTTTGCCAAAAGCTGGTTGCAGTTGACAGGTTCTATGGTGGTGATGCTAGCATTGTTGAATGTTTTCAATAAGTTTCCTTTAATTTGGCATTTAGCTGTTGAGAAAAAGATGCATTTTAATTTCAGTCATTGCGTAAAACTTGCAGTC
Organism: Salarias fasciatus; assembly: GCF_902148845.1. Lineage (NCBI taxonomy): Eukaryota > Metazoa > Chordata > Actinopteri > Blenniiformes > Blenniidae > Salarias > Salarias fasciatus. The sequence goes on along the minus strand of NC_043766.1, from coordinate 16,028,716 downwards.
GCTGTATAAATGAGCGATGTGAGCCATTACCTGCGCCAACCCTGGTAAGCATGTTGTGAAGGTTTCCCACTGTGAGGTCGTCGGTAAAAGAGGCATTGTTGTGAAGTGGCACAGTGATGGGCAGATTCAGACTCATCTTGTAGGTTGTCCTCTGTAGACAGAATGATTATCTATTATTATCAAAAACAGGAAGATTTATGATGTCATTCTGTGAGTAAAGAGCTTGTCTAATCTTACGGCTTTCCAAATTAGGTCAACAGTCGTTTCGGATGTTGCAACCATTGCAAAGGTGAACTTCTTGGTGGCACTTTTATCAGTGACTCGCATCAAATCACGCAGCATTTTAACAGGAACGTATTCCATGCCCCTGTGACACAATTTTCAAATATTATACAAATATATATAGATTGTACGGTGCAGTGTTCAAACAGTGTCTATGAAGTGGCATACATTTTGGTGTATCTTTCAACAGCAGAAGGAAGTGATCTCCAGGACACTCTGAGGCGAGCTGCAGGGTTTAATTCAATGGAACCAGATTCAGCTGTAATCATGACATCATACTGCCTTCCATATGATCCCCAGGTGATTCTTGCCTTTTAAGAAACAAAACAATTAATAACATTATTGCTAGTTTTTTTTCCTAGTATGCTTAATCTAAGGACTGAGAAATGAACAAGACAGTGTCTTACTGCGGCTTTGTGCTGGCTTAACACAACACCATCGGCATAGAGTCTCCAGTTGTTATCAGCAGCCAAGGCAGCAACAACAATCTTAAGGCTAGCAGCGTCACTGGCCAAGTAGACAGTGATTTGATGTCCTTGCATTCTTTTGTCAGTTCTAACGACACGGAAGGTCGCGGTAAGGAAGGGAGCACGGTCACGGACAAGCAAATTGTTCTGTGGAGACAATAAGTGTTAATTTGCGGGAGAACATGGCAAAAACTAATAACTGGCTGGAAGATTCAAGACACTACTGTCACATTTTACCTGTTTGTGCACAGCCTCAAAGCTGGAGTCACTACTACTGCCTTTAGAGGAGACTGCAGAGTTAACTTGAGGATAGCGAGCCTGCAAGAGCAACACTTGTGAGTTCAATACTACCACAAAAACTCAGAGTTTAGAATGTCTGATCAAGGTTGAAACACAACAAAGGCATACCCTCTTTTGATGGTTCTTACGGAATTTTGGCTGAGCATTCTGCTGCTGAAAAGAAATGCTTTAGTTAGCCTGTACACTGGCCTGTTGAATAAAGAAATATTTTTGTGAGAAAAAAACTACTTACCCTTGAGACATGGACACTGGCACGAGAAGAACTTGAACTTGAACTACCACTGAACAGAGATGCAATGCTTGAGGCAGAGCTGGACTTGGAAGACCTTGTGACAAATCTGGGAGCTTTACCTCTCCTCTTCCTGCTGCTGTTCCTGCTGCTGCTGCTACTGCCGCTGCTACTGACGCTGCTGCTGCTGCTGCTGCTGCTGCTGCTGCTGCTGCTGCTTCTGCTTCTCTTTCTGCTGCTGTTGCTGCTGCTGCTGCTACTGACGCTGCTGCTGCTGCTTTTACTCCTACTGCTGCTACTGCTGCTGCTGCTGCTGCTGTTGCTGTTGCTGCTACTGCTACTGACTTTGCTGCTGCTGCTACTGCTGGATCTTGATTTAGAGCTGGTTCGAGAAAGTGAACTAGAGCTACTGGACTGAGAGGAGGAAGAGGTGCGATTTGAAGGAAGCAGGATTTTCTTGAGCTTCGACAACACTGGTTTTGGATCACTATCTCCATCCAGGTTAATCCTTGTAATAATCTTCTCCACAGCCTTTGGTCCCAACTGAAGTTCCATTTCCAGTTTCTGAACATCACCGTCAGCTGAAACAATTCAAATTATTGCAATTTATAATCAATCTGGTCTTCTTAAAATTGCGCAAATATTTGCACACTGCTTACTTTGTCTGAAGGAAAGGGCAGCAAAGTATCTTCCAACCAGTGCATTCAGGATCTTTTCTTTGTTGAGAAGAGCCCTTTCTGCTTTCATTTTGATGCAGGCCTTCAGCCCAGCACCGCACTGACAGTACCTCTTGTTAGATTCAGAGACTCTCATGGAGGACTTGGCAGTGTAGTAGTATTGCGGAAGTTTCTGAGGATTTTGACTACAAGGGAAGAAACAACATTTTTTTCTTCTGAGCAAATGTCTACACAGTTATATTCATATAAGAAAAATAAACTGACCTCACTAGAAGCACGAGAAGAAGAAGTGTCTCTCAAACCATTTCTCAAAACTTGAGTGTCGATTATAGGAGTGACTCTTTCAGAACCAGCGTCCTCGATATTTCTCACCACAGCAAAAGTCTCAACTCTGTTGGGTAGTAACATAAATGTAGAGGTCTATAGCTTTGTAATGTTTAGATGTGATATTTCACGATTGTATGGAAAAGCAATTGTAGACTTACCGCACTTCTGCAATGTTTTCAGGCACATTAACAGGAAGAGCTTCAATCGCAAAGTTGCCATCATTGTAGTCAAGTCTGGCTTTGACATGGGCTGGCACAGTAGAGTTGAACTTAGCTCTTAACACAAGGGAAGCCTGGAGTTTCTCAGAGTTCACCCCCATCACAACAAATGAGTTCAAGGCAACACTAGGAAAAAAAAAACAAACAATATTTACAAGTTTTTTTTGTGAAACATTTTTGTTTTTGTGTGTGTTCATCAAATTTTGGGCTTGATATTTGACCTACCTAGGTTTGATTTTAGTGTCCAATTGTAACTTAGTCATCAGCAGGTGAGGAAGTTGGAAATCTTTGGCAGCGCTGGATTTGCGGTGAGACTGACTGTGGAAACAAACACATGATCAAGTTTTGCATTGCAATGCTTGCCACATTTTAGCCATACAATCAGAAGACAGGGAATTCTTTTAAAGCAAGCATGCTTAAACTAAACTAAGCTAAACTAAGCTAAACTAAAATACAGCAAGCAGTTGAGAGTTGACATGGATGTGAGATTAATCAAGCTAAAATGCTGTTGTCACCGTTAATATTTGCAGTAGCCACAGCAGCAGTGTACAGGCTGAACTCCAGTGGAAAACCAGCTGCTGAAGGCAGGATGCGTCGCACTTCGGTGGCCAGGAGAGACTTTGTATAGTGGCAGGACCATGGATTGAAAATTTCTTTCCATCGTTGAACAGCAAGTTTGGCAATCTGTAAAGGAGAAATATAGTAAAAACTATTATCTTGCAAAATCTTGATTAAACTGCTGTTGTTGATGACAAGTCCTTTGAACCACACCCATACCATATCAATCGAGTATTGTCAAAGTTAGCAAAGGCTATTTCTTGTCCAAAGAGCTTGAAATAAATGGAGGCCAATGGCTGGCTTGTGGGCTGTGATCTCAAGTAAGAGAGCTGTGGATAGAGCAAACACACAACACAGCCGATCAATACCCTGCTGCATTTCATCCTGGAAACATATTTTGTCAATTAGGAAGGGAGGTAGTGATCTGCTGCTTACAGCTTTGATGGCACGCTTCATCTTGGTGATCCTGTCAGTATTTTCAAGAAGTTCAGGGTTTTTCATCAGATATTCTTGCAGTCCCTCATTTCTTACTCCGACCTGGGAAAAAATAATGTTAAAATGAAAATCTTCACATTAGTTATTGAATATTTAATAGTCATGACTATTCAAGACTGCTCATTTAGTATCTAAGTTAAAAAAATAAATAAAATAAACCTCCAAAACATCAGCAGAAACTCCAGAAAAGTAGGCACTGGTCTTTGCCACCACTGATCTTGGCAGTAGTGAGGCAACATCATTGAAGTAGAAGGCACTGGCAGCAGCACCAAGCATGAGGTTGCCTGACAAAGAGTTCACAAGACCCCATTATTAGCAGTAACTATAATATACATTATACTTGATGCATTTTTGCCTTCAACAACACTGCATTTGCCTTACTGTTATAGCTGTCCACATATGTGACTCTGCTGTAACGGAAGCACAGTCTCTCCAGTTTTGGGCCCAGGATTTTGATGGCAATATTACAAGCAGCAGCACTGCAATGAAAAGAAAGACATACTGAGTAAATGTGCATGAAGAATTGATTAGAATAATGTGGAACTTGAGAGGAGCTCTTACACTGAGGCATGGATGGTATTTCTGGTCAAAGACTTCATGTGAGAGTAAGTGAAGCTGGCTACCTGCAGGTTCTTTTCTGTTTGCACACTTGCAGCAATGGACAATATCAAACTAATCTGAGGCCTTGCCTCAAACAGCACAACACATGCAAGTGAACGAAGCTCTGGGTGAAGACGTGTGTCCTTGTACAGCTGCAAAGCCAGATGCTGAACCTAAATCAGAAGAGAAAGCAAATTCAATCTGGAGTTCTCAGAAAAAAATTGTGAAATTAAATAATGCTGAGAATTTACCCTTTTGGGATCCCTCCTAGCAATGTTTCTCAAAGCCATGATGGCTTCAGCATGAACTTGGATTGGCTGAGGTGCAGCCAAACTGTCTTGGTTGAGCAGAGACTTTTCAATTGCTTTCAGGCTACCAGGATGACCAGCATTTCCCAAAGCCTTAAAATACAGGACCTTCTCTTGCCCTTGAGCACTGTTAAGACGATCCAAAATGGGCTGTAAAAAAAAGAAACCAAAACACCAGCATTTATTATTATCGTGCATCTCTCACATTAAGAGACATTATATGCAAGTGATCTTGAAGCAACATTTAAAAAAAAGTATTTTTACTGTGATCAGCTCTTGAGGGTGATCAGCATTCTGAGCAATGTATTTGTAAACCATTGTTCCATAGCCAAGGTACACGATCTCACGCAGAACTGGGTTCTTCTGGATTCTTTCCCGAGCTGCCAGTTCCTGGAAACAGCATAACAAACATGTGAAACAGTTCATGACTCTTCTGTTGTAACCATATGTAAGTCTTTTACCCTGCAGCACATCGTGATTTTATCTGTGATATACGTTACATAATTACTTTGTTAATTACTTGCAAACTATTTCTTTGGAGTTACTCACCTCAACCTGCTTGATGGTTTGTTTGGTTGCTGTCACCATTTGAATTGATGCCATCAAAGCCTGAATAATTTCAGTAGTTTCCAGATCATGCATCTTTTCCTTGATGAATCTCAGAGAATTGTCATTACCAATGGCAGGGATAGCATCCAAGATCCACGGTCTGTGGCTGAAAAATCAAAATGGAACAATTGAAACAGTACTGATGCTTTCTTTAAACATAATTCCCTTATTCATATTGAACAGGCACCTTGCATTGCTGTATTGTTGCTGCCAGATCATATCTAGGGTTTCATTGCTGATAAAACGAAGTAGCTGAACCAGTTCCAAAAACTTCAAAGGGGCATCCTCATGGACTTCTTCCATATTGAAGGCAGCCAGGTGTTCCAGAGTGGAATTGATCTAAAAGGACAAAGTAGATGACCATTAATATGGTAGGAACATTTATCCATTCATTATATTCACAGCTCTTTAAAACCATACCTGTCTTTCTAGGTTGTCAGTCTTGATAAGCTGAAGAGGCGCTTGAAGAGATTCATTGGAGAACTTATACGCAAGTCCAGTGGGAAGATATTTAGCCTGGGATGTAATCTGACCTTTCTGAGTTTTGAGGAAACTCAGGAATTGCCTATAAGCAATGTGAAAAAAAAGTTAAATTCTATTTCACTGAAGATAACTAGGGTAAATTTTAAAGTCAAAGTATCTGTCGTCATACCTAGTCTCCATCTGAGCTTCTCCTTTAGCCTCACTGAATGGTGAAAACTGGATCACCTCAGTGACAGACACATTCATGATCTGCACATGATCTTGCTGGCGGTTCAAGATGTAACTGTATATTGCTGCACTTCTCAGGTTTTTAGAAAACTGTGAAGACAAATTTTTAGTTGCTAGTTATTGTAGAAGTATACTCTGACAGTATAAAGATATGTCTATCAATCTGTATGCGATTTCAAACCTACCTCCTGGCACTTCTCACATTTCTCAGTGTACGCCAAGCCCATAGACTGATAGACACTCTTCTGACACTGAGTCATATCCCTGGTCTTTGACAGATGGATCATGTCTGGGTTTTCACCATGTTCACTGAGGGTATAGAGAGTCTTGCACACACCCTGAGTTCCAGCCTGTTGAGCAAAGAATCTATTTTATAAAGGGACTTCTCCTCCAGCTGTGGAGTTGTAATTAGCACTATAAGGTACTTGACAAACCTCCTGCATCTCGTAGACACTCTGTGTCTTCTTGATGTCGAGAATAATGACATTCAGAATGCCCCTGAAGATGTTTGTGGTGAAGTTTGACATGCCTTCAGGGACAGATATGTTTTTCACATTGCCACCCTTGTAAGCAAACTTGATGGGAAAGATGAGTTCTTTTGCCAGAGCGGAAGTCAGTTTCTCTGCCCTCTTGTAAGAGCTGTTGGGCCAGTTACCACTGTACTCTAAGATCTCAGCATCTTCAAGCTAAAGAGATAAAACATGCTTGGTCATTTACACTTTCCATTGAGCATATGCTCATCACTCCAACTGTAAATTTCTACAATTTTTTATTTCACCTACCTTCAGCATGTACATTTCATTCGCAGCACTGATGAGAACCTTGCCTCTGAGTTTCAGGCCAGCTCTGGCCAGACCTTTCTCTGGCAGACCACTCAAGAGCGAGGTCTCATACTTGTACTCGTAAATTTCATTAGGATTGAAATGTGGAGCTGCAAAAATCACGTAACACATCACATTTTAGAAGAGCAAATTTAAACTAACTTGAGCAGCAATAAAATTTTCATAATAAAGAAATGTATACAATAAACTGTTAAACTTACTTAAGCGTTCACCAGCTGAAATAGAAATAATCAACAAGTTAGTGATTACTTCAAAAGTCAATATACAGTTTGTAGGCAAAGGGGGGAATAAACACTAATACTGACAGACATGCTTTAAGTGGACATTTTTTCTTCAATAAATTAAACACGGCACTTTGCATTTGGCCATGAGGCACAAATGAAAATTACTGTATTATTTTGGCAAACTGTCATTTCAGAAAAAAATGGAAATCAATCGAATACTTGTGTTAGCAATAAACTGAAAATAAACTGAAATGGCATACATTAGACTGAATAGCAAAGATTAGGTTTTTTCACAACCCATCACCTTTTTTTTCTGTTGTTGTCAATTTTAGGCTCATGAATGAGCACATTTCCAAAAACATTTGAGGTCTTTTCAAACTAAACAACACTTTAACGTATAAGGATTTATCGTGTTGACTCAACTCGGCTAACTAAATATGTAGTTCTTGACTGTACTTGAATATACATAGAAAAGGCAAATACCCTACAACAGGTTAAAACACACTGTACAGCAAGTAAGAGGCTGGTTACTACAACACTGACTCTTCAAGCTGAAATATAACTTAAGTACATCCAACAACAAGCCTCACAGTATTTGTCTCAAATACTTATGAAACTACTTTTGCATTGTACAGTTAAAGCACTTCCAGAAAAATCCTCCCATACTCACCCACGAAGGCCAGAAACAGGGTAAGCACAACCGCTCTCATGGCTGATGGGGTTGTGCTGGTCAGTGGTCACAGTTGGCCTTTTAAAGGGAAATTTTGTGCTGACAAAACCCAACCTTGATGTCATGAAAGTATGACATGAACTCCAGCCTGTTTGATTGGTGCCCTTGATCGGATAGATGATGTATTAATCTTTGAACTTCAAACAAATTTCAGTTTGGTTTAGACAGCTTTTGTATCACAGAAGCAAAGTTAGGGGAGCCTGACCTTGTACTATTCACATATGCCAAGTCAAGCTTAAGTGTCCTGATTCAAAATGCCTACTTTATTTCATAAAACGTTTGATGAGTTTGATGCGCTAAATTTTGGTTTCTTAAGATAATCCTCATATTAATTGCTTATATTTTTGATTGTCTTTCTTTGTATTACTTGTTTAGAAAAAAAGTTTCAGTGAGAAACTCATTAAAAGACTGACAGCTCTGTTTTTTCTAATTAAAACAATAGTCCAGCTCAGACCCACAGGGGGAATATGGTTTAAACAAGAGGAAATTGCCACGCCACATTTATGCAAGAAACTTGACCTAACTAATTTTTTTTTTTTTTTTTTTTTTTTGTGGCAGTGATACTTAATATTTACTTTTCAATTAATGTAAGCATTTATATAACATCTAACTTACCCGTAATAAGGAAATAATTCTTTTTCTGAATACTGTGAATGTTTGTGGCATCTTTCCATGCATTGGTGTGATGAGACTTCAAAGTTCACATCAGAGGACGCCATGACTGTGGTTGTTTGCTCGGTTTATTTGCTGTGGTCAGTGTGACCACAGAGGTCACAATGTTATGGCACATCTTTGTATTGTATGTGAAATAAAAGAGACCACTGCCATCGTGTATTGACACATGAAACATGGTCACTCTGTTTTAAGATTGTTAGTTTAGCTTACTTTTGCTGCCCAAAACCAACTTGTTACATGTACTTCAACTCACTGTTTCATTATATAAACTATTCTAACAAGTCAAATGAACAAGGTGAAAGACTTGTAGCAGGATTAATTTATCATTTCTCACAACTGACTGACAATAGAAATACAAAATATATTTTTTATAGCACTGACTATAAAAATTGCAATACATAATATAAGTTATAATTCATACATAATTAAAAAAATATCTTAATGATAAACCAGGTTGAAAAAGATACATTTTCTAAGTTAAGTTACATTAAAGTATATACAAACTAAGTTAATATTTCACCAACTTTCTGGTAAACTTCCACGTAATAGAGGATACTTTTCATAAGTCTTTACTGTAAAGAGGACTTTCCCTTCAAAAAATGAAAAAAAAAAAACTTGAAAGTTAAATCACACAATTTAAAGTAGTTATAGACACAATAATTATCAATTACCATTAATGTATCAGTGACACAGACAATGTCAAATACATTTTCTCACAAATAAAAGTAAACAAACCATCTCCTGTAATTAGCGCCACATACTTTCTGAAGTGAAGAATGTAGAACTCATTCAGCAATTCAATCAAGTTTTTTGCTCCTTTCAAAGAAGAAAAAAAAAAAAAAATCTAACCTGAAAAAACTTCACATATACATTATTTTGTTGACTTCGAACATTCATCCAGATCAGTGGGTTTGTGGGTGCCAACTTTATTTAAATTTAAATTTAAATTTAAGTACTGTACCCACAGTTTAATCTCTCTGTTGACTACTGTCCTTGAATGATTGTGATTTAATCTCTGAGACTTGCTGTGAAAGTTTAGACTTTTTGCACCTTTCTTGGAGTATTTTGATCCTTTCCCAGCCCTTGTCAGTGGAGTCATTCTGAGTCAGCACAATAAGGTGCAGGCTGAAACAGCTAACCATATTTGTTTGTGCTTCACTTTGGGCTCTATAGAGTTCAATGTTTTCATCATGCTGATTTCCTCAGATGTAAACCCCACACCATGAAGGACCCAAACAGTTTTAGAAATGTGAGACTCCTTGATAAACTGATATACGTACTTTTGAAACAGGATTTCAAAGAGAAGGGAATCTTCAAAACTATTATTTTCAGATTTCCAAGGATTATCGTATAAGTCTTTATCAAATAACAATAATATATCATCATCATGCCAACCATGAACCAGCTATTTTTAACACTTTTAGAAACACTTACTCAGCTGACATATTAGTTGATTCAGTTATAAAAAATTAATGTAGCAACTGATTTGTAAATATCTTCGCTTGTATTTTTTAAAAATTTGTTTGATCTCAAGTCATGACTTTAAAAAGTAACTTCTTTCTGTACTTTTTGCCAGAACTGATCATCTTCTTGTGATATGCCGTGTTTCCTTTATCCTCAATCTCTCTGAATTCATGAACCTCCTTTCTGACTTTCTTCTTCTCCCTTGCCTGGCACCTTCTTCCTATTCCTCTCCTCCCGACATAGCTATTCATTTCAATTTAGATTTATTGGTGCTGATAAAAAAACTATCATTTTGATAGAGAAAGAAGCAACAATCCCACAATATCAAGAACAGACAGCAGTGGAAAGGAAACAGAGGTGGTGGGTTTTCTGCTACCTGAGTTCAGCTATGGAATAGTCAGGGAGAAACTGCCAGGACACTGACATAGAGCAACAAACAAGCAAGTTTACGTCAGCAGCAAACTAACCCATGTGAGCAAACTGGATGGGGACAGAAGGCACAGTGCTAGTACTGAGCCTCACCTTAGACCACATGTTATGATAAACGCTAAATCCTGACTGAAGCCTCAAATGAATAATTGCTCATAAACGAACACGTAGTGAGCAACATATTACACTGTCTCCTTCCCTGACCAAACAAAACTAACAGAGTGACAGACAGACATGCTCGGCAGGTCAAAAGCTTTGTGTTGTGTGAGGGTATATTAATTTTCCTCTGGCTTGACTGGAGGCCAGTCTCCTCTCTTCTTGAGCAACTCAGAGGTGAATTGTCACCAATCAGGCATTGCTGCAGTTACAAGAGCTGAGCCGAAGCCACATAGCCAGGAGACAGAAAAGAGGAAAAGAGACAACTGTAAAGAAGCTGAGGAGAGACATGTAATTGTTCATGTCTTTGTTGTAATTTTGTCCAGTTCCTTTTTTGTTTCAGACTAACTTCCCATAGAGCTTGTTTCCCTTGTTAGTTACTGTGGAGAACTTTTTTCTTGTTGTTGTAAATAATTTTTTATTTTTGAAATAAATGAATTCAGACTGTGTTAGGTTCCTCTTTTCCTGGAAAGCCAAGAAAAGTTACCAAAATCGTAAACACATTGTCAACTCACCACTGTCTCCTTTCCTAATGAAACAAAACAAGAGTGAGACATATTACAGTCATAATATCTATTCAGTTCTGAATTAAAGACTTACACGATACAGATTTTCATTTTTTGCCATGAAAAAGTAGATTAACCCTATAGCCCTAACCCAGATTAACAATAAATGAAGGTACAATGCACCTTAACAATAGAGATGAACAAGGATCTGGGGATGAAAACGACAGAGACACAGAGACAGCTGGCAAATCTCATCAAATCCAGAAGTGTTAAACTGTCTTGGTTCCCAATATCACTTAAATCACAGATGTCAGATGTCATCAAAATGACCCCTGCGATTACAACAAGTTTGACTGATTTTTTCATGCTCTCAGTTTAATTTGATGTATTTTGGAAGTATTGGTTTATTTGGGAGCTACACAATAGCACAGTGGTCAGTTTTCTTGTCTCACAGCAAGAAGGCCTGGTTTCAAATAGTGGCTGAACCTTTTGTATGGAGTTTTGTATGGTTTCTTCTAGGTGCTCGGTTTTTGTCCAGTAGTCCAGAAACATGCACATGAGATTCATTAGTGACACTGAATTGTTCCTATATGTGTGAATGTGAGTGTGTGGTTGTCTGTCTTCTTCGCCCCATTTGTCAGTGCCAGGTCGCTTTCTGCCTTCTGTCTAGAATTCCTACATTCCATATTCTCGTCATGTTTGACCGCTTAGAGTCAATCTCAGATTAACCCTCAGAAGAAACCTTTGTCTGCTCTGGACATAAGATCTGTGAATAAACTCTGTTAAACTTTCACTTTTGTGTTTGTTTCTGCTCCTTGCTACAGGCTTAATCAGTGACACTAGCGATCAGCTATTGTTCTAAATCATTTCCACATTATCTATTTCATTCTCTCACAAGATATCTAGGAATCTATCCTCATTGAAAATGATTATTCTTTTGAGTTTGTATGTGGAACAGCCTTATGGTGGATGTCAACGAGAAATAAATGTTTCACCTTAAAGCTTTAAAATTGCTTTATATAAATCAGACCAATAAAGACAGCTGGTTTAGGATTTTGAATTATTTTTATTTTTTGTCCAGAAGTGCAAACGGCAGTCCGAACTGCCGCAGGAAAGCAATATTTTGTGAGCTGTATTTCGTTGTGACAGCACAGTTTTCCCATTCTTAACGGGACAGTTTTCTGATTACAATTCACAGATTCAGACTTCCGGCATTAATAACTCAAGAACAGACAACACTTCTTTCCCGTAGACCACATGCCACAAGCTCCTTTTCCCCACATTTTTTATTTAAATTTCTTTCCAAAAAAAAAAACAACAACATACACACAATCAAAACAACTTCAAACCAACAACAGTGCTTCTCTGCTTGAAGTATGTTACAAACATCTTAATAAGAGAGAGAGAGGAGGGAGAGAGAGAGAGGAGAGAGAGAGAGAGAGAGAGAGAGGAGAGAGAGAGAGAGAGAGAGAGAGAGAGAGAGAACAAGGTCTGTCACAAGAATGGAAACTGCATGGTTCATAGTGTCATTCATTACTTAACATAATCAATGAAAGACTGCCATGTTTTCCCAAACATGTTTTTTCTCAATTTCAGTATATTCTTCTTTCAAGTGGAAGTTTTGGTAACATCTGTCTCAACTACTGAGTCACAACTGGTCTGCAAGGGGTTCCTGTTCTTTTGTACGAGTGTGCAACATGAAATGGTATTTTATCATATCAAACCACTAGTTGCAGTCTGGTAAGCAGGAGACAAGTGAACGCTGAAGTCATTTTGAAGACATTGTAGTAGATAAAAGGGATTTATTTGATATTTTTATAGTATCCTTCATCACTGCTTCACTGCTTGTGCAATTAACAGGCAGTCGCTGCAGATCTAATGTGCAGCAGGAAAGACTCAGCACAACACCTGCTGCACAGCAACATTGGTATTATGCTGCTTGAAGGAAAACAACTTTTGATCAAACTGAGCTTGAAGCAAATTGTCCACCTCATACTGATGGGAAAAAAGGCCTTGCTTGTATGCTAACGGTGTTTTGCTGTTGATGTTGGAAGTCCAAAAAAGTGAATTGTACTCAGAAACTATTTCACAAGCGAGAAACTACTTTGCTGTAGCAAGATACATTTCAGAGAAATATTTCTTCAATGTGTCATTTCTGCGCTTCTGCACTTTAGCTATAAAATCCAGTTCTACATTTCAATCAGAAACAGTATCAGGAAAATTATTTTTGAGTTTGTGATATTGACAATTGCATTTCTGAAAACGCCAATGTTCATAGGACTTACGGTTATGATGATCAACCTAAGAACAGCCGATGCCGGTGCAGTACTTTTTTGAAAGGCAGTGACTTCATTTTACTTCCCACCAATTCAGGAATGATTTAAATTTGAAATTTTGTACTCAAACAGTTGCTTATTATTGTGGGAGTGGCGTTTTTATGAGTACTCAGGTTTGTTCCCTTTGTCCAAAAAGAACTGAGTGGCCACTATAAAATAAAGTACTACATGTTTAAAGTGTCACACTCATTCTTCTCTGAATTGATATATATTTAACCAATAAAAGAAGTTCAACTTGATGAATATCTTGTTACTCAAAAGGATGAAGAGTAATTAAGTATTGTAAATATTGCATTAAAATATGTATTATGCAGTAAAATTCCAACACAATCACAAGAGTTTACTGGTTTTCTGTGTTTTTTTCAGGATACATAGCAGCTTTCATATTTAAACCAGATTCTGTTTCACTGATGATACAAAACACACGGATCTCTTTTCTTTTAATTTAATCCTTTTGTTTCAAACACTTTTTTTTTTTTTTTTTTTTTTGGTTCGCTCAAAACATAAAAATGCAGGCACAGGCATCTACTGCTGTTTTGGCTTTCCTTGGACTCACACAAGGATTCCTAATGATTTTGTGAATTCATTTTTAAAATTAGAATACAAAATGAGTGGCCCAGTTCACATGGAGGTTTTTTTCAGTCCCAATGAAAGCAATCGTGTTAAACGCGAGTGTATACATAGACGGCATCCACAATGAATCCTCGTTCACAAGGGCCCTGGGTGAAGCGGATTATACGGCATCCTGTCACGTGCACACAAAGTCTCTCATGGAAGTTTCAGGTCTTTAGCATTGCAGTCAGTAGTCCTCAGCGTCAGGCAATGTGTTTTTATCTGCTGGACATCTGCTCACATAATGTTCCAACATCTCCATGATACACTGCTCAAGGAGCGGGCGCTGCCCCTGCCGCCGCGCCCAGTGGCATGTCCCATTGCACGAGGGAACGCATGTGCGGAACGAGTAATCCCCCATTTAATCCACCCCACTGTCAAGGACCGTATATATGAGACACGGAGCGGATTATCAATCTGCGTAGACGACCTCGTACAATCGGATCCGAAATACAATCCACTCCGAGTGAAGCGGATCCAGTCGGATGCTAAACATCCTGGACTTTCTGGTACTCCAAGACAAAGCTAGTGTACGTAACCATGGACCTTCAGTTTTGCAGCCATCTTTTGCTCGCTGGTGAGGAGCTTTAGCATGTTCACCATTATTTGGCCAGTTGATGATTTTTTAGGCAGTTGTTGGGGCCTCTGATAACAGGGAATTACAATACAAAATAGAAAATAAGAAAATGATAAACAGTGAAAAAAAAAAAACTATGGTCAGTTCCAGTTGGTGTCCATATTGTCAAGAGAATGTACATATTGTGCAAACACTCCACACCTCCTCTCCATCATTTACACATTTTTGGCATTTTTTAAAAGATAAATCACAAATAGTCCTCTGAGTTTTAAGGAGAAACTGAAGTGTCAAAATAAAAGAAGAAAAATAACTTTGAAGCTTGCACAGCAGAGGCATTCACTGACTCTGTACACAAGAAGAAGCATGAATTACAGGGATTGCACAGAAAATTGTAAAGAATTGTTCACCCAACATATGAGATTTTAAATTTGTCTATATACATATTTGTTAAAATATGTTGTCTCTTTGCTTCAATTATTCTTTTTTCATGTTCTAAAGTGAGGCATGCAAGAAATGATGAACCTCTCAAGATAAATCAGTCACCAGTTTGCATCACTGATATTTTGGAAAGAAAAAGTAGAAAAAAAAACACAACAAGTGCTTCAGATGCTTCTCAAGTTTATTTAAGTTTACATTTCAATAAATCAGAGTAACAACACTTGCACAAAACCAAAACTGATATCTTCAGAGTGACAGCAATAAGATTAAGAGCACTGAGCCGTGCAGCGACAGGCGACGTGGGCCTCTGTGGCTTCCACCAGGTCAATGCTCTTCTCCTGGATGCTGTTCAGACTATTAGGGCGACTCATGTAGGAATCTGCAACAGAAGTAAAGGTTAGGCAGAGTACAATAAGACACTTTCAGTTTTGTGATGAAACAGTGCTTGTTTGTAGGCTCACCTGAGGGTACGCAGTGGTAGCCAACACTGACGGTGGTGGTTCTCACTGGCATGCAGCCTGCCAGGCAGCGCAGCACAGGTTCTACAGAGTAACATTTAGAATTTTGGCCAAAGACGTTGACCTGCTTCTCCAGCTTCACCGACTCAAGTCTCATCAAGCACTCTGGAAAGGTGGAACATACTAGGGTCAACTATGCACTCCTCTTCAGAAACCAAATTCTTATATTCATTGTCTCTTAGCTGTTGTGGATTGTCATGAAGAAAACCACAAATAGATGATTCATAATATATAAATAAAGACAGGTAAATCCTGTAAGTATTACGAGTAGTATCGCGGCAGCTGTCTCCACCCAGAACCCAGGAATGGGCAAAGCTGACTGGGTCCCTGGTCAGGCTTTTGTCTGGTTTGCGGTACCCCTGTCTGACCTCCCCATCAGCTGGTCCACAGAGCCCACAAGTCTTTCCCTTCATCCAGTGTGCAACTTGAACCTGAAAAATTAATTTGAGAAGAAACAGTCATTTTTAGTATGTACGTAGTAACAATGCCTAGTTTATCAGGTAAGAGTATTGTGTTACATCACCTTTAAGTCCGTTCTGGTGTACTCTACTTCCTGAAGACCGAAGCTTGGAGCCACGAGAGCAACGCCATCACTTCTTTGTCGGATTGAAATTTTGCCTGAAAAGAAAGTTCACAGCATTCGCTATACACATATAAATGTGGTTTACAATTGCTGAACAAAGTGACTCATTCAAACTAATGGATCCATTTATTTGGGTTCCTTAAGAAAAGGTTAAATAAAAGTAGTATATAAAGAAAGGTACCATTAGGATGCTCATACGGGAATCTGGTAATTTCTGATCCATCAACACTGACTTTGACAGCACCATTCTTCAGATAGAAGTCAACATTGCTGTAGAAGAGCAAATAATATGCACCTGCAACTGTTATTTCGTGGTTCTCAAGGTTTCCCCACAAAATGTGATATAAATAGTGATAGCTCTTACATGAGTCCAATCTTCACATTGACCTCATATTGGTTGGTTGCTTGGTCTTTCTTCAGCAGAACCATGAATTTCAATTCAGCTGTACAATCTTGGGACAAGATCTGTGGGCAAAGGTGAGGTATGTCGCTGCTGAATGAATTGCCATTGAATGTTCTCACTTTGTCTTGGAAAATTCTGCACTCATCTACAATGAAAAGAAGAAAAAATATATTTAGCTTCTTAAATATAAATGGGAAAACTGACACACATGTGGAAGCTGTAACTTTCAGTAATTTCACCTGAAGTGGCCTTAGCAACCAGATTAATGATGTTGCCAGCCAAGTTCTGGTCTGTGTTCACATCATAAGCAGATTGTCCAATTGGCAGAGACATTGGGAGACCCACTCCAAGTCTGTAGATGGTAGTCTGTAAAATTTAACAGAAAAAAGTTTGACAATAAGACAATAGGAGAGAACAACTTCTGACACACATATTTACTCTGCATGAGCGTGTGTGTGTGTGTGTGTGTGTGTGGGGGGGGGGGGGGGGGGGGTTACCTTTGATGTCTGCAGTGCAACATTCACACTTTTCTCAGAAGCAGCAGCTACTGTCAGTTTGATCTGGTTTCGAAGGTACTTGGTCCTTGCAATGCTCAGTCCACTTTCCTCAGCCATGAGGCCAATGAATTTTGACAACCTAGACCAGTGCAGATTAGAAAATTAGGTAACAATACATATGAGTTCCACTTCAACTTAGGACAATTGATGAATGTTTATTTTCAGAGCTTTGTGCTTGAAGTGATAGTGTGCCTTCAGTTTGTGACTTTACCACTTCATGTACAACTGCATGCGACTTGGAAGTTTCTCCCAACTCATTTTAAGGCGGGCTGCTGGCTTTTGATCCACAACACCAGTTTCAGCTGTGATCTCAGCCTTGTATTGTTTGCATTCAGAGCCCCAGCCAACCTTGCCCTAAGAGAAAATGTAAATCAAGTCAATCCCAAATATCACGGTAATTGAAACAATCTTGTTATAGTTTTGTAAAAATCATTTTACCATCAGTTTGTGGTTGCTGAGCACCACGCCATCAGCACAGAGTCTCCAGTTGTTGTCTCTAGCCAAGTTGGCAACAATAACCTGCAGTCTAGAAGTGACTTTATCAACATAAGCTGCAATCTGGTACCCCTGGGCTTCAGCTGTCACACCCCGGATGAGAACGGTCACAATTGGAGCAACAGATTTAGCTAGGTATTTAGCCTGGAAGTTCAGAGGCAAAAGGGCATTGATGTTATTGAAAGGGCTCATTTGTGTTATGTGACAGTAAATATTTTGATGTGATAACTAGCCTTATTGTAGATGGTCTCAAAACTGTAAGCACTGCTCTTGCTGTTGGCACGGCCTGTGGAGAGGGCATGCTGCCAAAAGAAAAAGCGCACATTTAGCCTGCTCAAACAAAGTACCTGAAGTGGCTATCTGACGTGGTATGATCTTTACCTGGTGGATGTGGTTCTTGACAAAGTCCATGGTATATAGGTCTTGCTGTGACACAGATATTGTTTTATTAATTTTCTATAATGCCATAATATTTATGTTTTTTTTCCCTTTTTTAATGATAGAAGGTGAATTTGACCCACCTTTGACTGGGAGCTTGAACTTGAGGAGGAGGAACTGCTTCTGGACTGGCTGGATGACTGACTGCTTGAACTACTCCTTGATGAGCTGCTGGACTTCTTGTCCTGTGATAAGCGCTTGCTGGAGCGAGAGTTAGAACGCCGCCTGCTTCCAGCAGCTGAGTTCTGTATTTTGCGGGATGAGGAGCTGGAGCTTGATTGGGAAGATGAAGAGTTGGAGAGGCTTGAGCGTGAGCTGCTAGAGCTAGAGCTGGTTGATTGAGAGCTGCTCGAGCTGGAGGAACTTGATGTGCCATTGTTTAGACCAGGAATCAGGATTTTCTTCAGTTTCAGTAGGACATTCTTGGACTCAAGGATTTCCTCTTCCTCACTCCTGGAAATAACTTTCATGATCTTATCTGCTGATCTCTGTCCAACTTGAATTTCAACTTCAATCTTCTCAACGGCTGTCCCAGTTGCTAAAATACACATAAGTAAACATGTTACATTTGTTTCTTACAAATATCTTGAATTAGTTACCGTAGTAATTAATTTCACTTGCCTGGAGTAATTGCAAGTTCAGCAACATGCTTTCCAATCATAGAGTATAATGGGGATGCACTGATGTAGGAAGCGTTGTAAGCTTGAGTCTCACCACATATTTTATAACCAAAAGGTTTGCTTTCCAAGCATCTTTTCTTCCCAATGCTTTTGGGGAGTGGGATGTCACCTTTTTGTTTTGGGCCTGGATGCAGGAGTTCAGATGATCTGGACTGTAAACCCACAGCATCGGTCAGACATAATTTTTTGAGCTGATGAGAAATTTGTGTTATTAAAAAAAAAAAAGTGTTCTGTTGGTGAAACTTACTTGACTACCAAACAAGGAGGATGCCATCCTTGAAGCCTGTGATTTGTGAGCCTCCGATGATGCCCTATCTGCACGTTCAGCTGGAATCAGTGGTGTGAGTGTGGTAACATTCATATTTCCTACAACAGCAAAAGTCTCAAGTCTATTGTGGGAAAGACAAAAAAATGTTAGACCACATCAAAATTACCAAGCCTAAAAATACAGAGGGGCAATAAAACATGTACATACTCTGCTTTTGCAAGCTTAGTGATTCCCTGAACAGGCAAAAGCTCAAGCTTGAAGTTGCCTCCAGTCATATCAACTCTTGCTTCCATCTTTGCAGGAACAACTGAGTGAACACGGGCTCTTGACATTACAGCAGCCTTGAACTGATCAGTATTAACACCCATAACTGCATAGGTGTGAGCAGAGACACTGTAGGAAACGGGAAACGTGAATTAGATGGGTTATTTTTCTGACTACAGTTCGCCCCATTTTTTAACTGTTGAGAAAAAGCTTGACTGAAAAGCGGTAAAAGATTTACAGGGGATTTACCTTGGAGTGATTACAGCGCTCATTCTGATGTCAGACTTAAGAAGCTGGGCAAGACGGAAGTTCTCTCTGGCAAGTGGTGGGTCCACTTTGACTGTAACTTTAAAACAAACAAAAAATAAATTAATTAAAAAAAAATCTTTAAATCATTAGCTCGCATGGACCACAGTCGGGGGAAAAAAACCAACAAAACAAAAAGCTTGCAAGTCTTACCGTTGACAGGTACAACAACCACTGCAGAGGTGTACAGGCTGAGTGACATAGGCAAGCCAATAGCAGTGGGAAGGATGCGACGAATCTCACTAAGCAGCAGTGGTTGAGCATAATAATGTTTGTAACCAGACATCAGCTTCTGAAGGACCTCTCTCAAAATGATTTCAGGTCTGACTTCCTTTGCAAGCTGTAAACATAAAGTTGCTAGTTATGCACTAAATATGCAAAAAAGAAAAAAAAATCCTATTGGTCAAATGAAACCCTGGTAGATACACTACCTCACTGATCTGTTCAACAATAAGATTCTCAAAGCTGCCATATGCAACTTCCTGTCCGAAGATTTTCACATATGCAGAGGCAAGAGGCTGGCTTGATGGTTCAGCTTTCCATGAAGACAGCTGTGATGGAAAAAAAAAAACACTTCAAGATGAAAACCGAATCTCTAAAAAATGACTGAGAAATCCTAGTTTTTTTTTACAAATGTGTGTTTCTCATTGAAATTGCTCCTTAAACTTACAGCTTTAAGGATTGCTTTCATCTTGTTGACCCTTTGCTCATTCTGAGGAATGTTCTGGTTTTTCACCAAGGCCTCCTGGATTCCCTCACTTCTCACGCCAATCTGTTCAAAAGCAAAACAAGTGCAATGATATTGATGCAGTTTTTAAAACGAGTAACTATAATGTCACTAATAATCCAAAAAGTTTACATTTATATTGTAGCTAAATCAGAAAATAGTTTGAACAGAAGAAGATGATATGGTCGACAATTGCAGAACGTATAGGTTTTTGTCTAATGTTGAGGGAAAGAAAAGTGGACTTCCCATTTAATAACTATTCCTATTTTGCTGTTTTATTTTTGGTAACAGTCCTTGTTTTGTGTTAGATGAATGAATGTGTAGCATGTTCCTGATATATAGCTGATACTAATTAGGAAAATTTTAATATGTATGTACAATTAATTCTCTGATTTGAAAATAATGTGGATCTTTATTTTTTTTAGTCATGGGTGCAAGAAATGGTCGTACCTCAAGAACATCAGCATAAGCTCCGGCCAGATAAGCACGGGCTTTGGCAACCACAGTTTTTGGTAGAAAAGCTGCGGCTCATTGATGTAGTAGGCACTGGCAGCAGCACCAACCAATCCAGGGATCTGCAAGGTAAGAGACAAAAATGTATCATATTGTGTGTATCGATCTAAACTTGCCCATGAAACGAAGACATTTGTCTTTACTTACAGTTGTAGGTATCAGCATAGAGAGATCTGCTGTAGCGGTAGCTCTGTCTGTCCAGTCTGGGGCTGAGGACCCTAATGGCAAGACTGCAGGCAGCAGAACTAAAAGAAGAGTATGAAATATTTATGACTGTTCCTGCTGTTGTTTTTTGTTTGTTTGTTTTGAATCCATGGCAAATTAGAAACAGTAACATGTTGTAGGCTCTTACACAGACTCAAAGTCAGGAGCGGCACTCTTAGTCATGGACTTCATGTAAGAGTAGATGAAACTGGAGATCTGGTCATTATTTTCTTTGGCGATGGCATTGGCAAGTGTCATCACCAGACCAGTGGAGGGCTTTGTCTCAAACAGGACAATAGCAGCAGCCATACGGAGTTCTTGGTGTTCTTTGCTCATAAACAGTTGAATGACTGTTTCCTGGACCTAATTCACAAAGGTCAAGGCTACTAAGTACAACTACACATGCCATGGTGCATTTATTTCTTTCAATAGATAACAGAGAACAGAAAATATTTTCTTACCGGTCTGGGGTGATTCTTAGCAATGTTCCTCAGGGCCAGAACAGCTTCAATGTGAACTCTGAGAGGGAGATTAGCAGCAGTACTGCCAAATCCAGGCAAGACTTTCTGGATTGGTTTATAGCTAGCAAGATGTCCAGCGTTACCCAGAACTTTGAGAGAGGTAATGATCTTCTCAATTTCTTGTCTTTCTACAGCCTGGGCAAGACGTTCATGGAAAGGCTTTGGAAGAAAGAAGAAAAAAACAACAACAACAAATAAACAATACAGTTACTGACGTCAAAGATGAATTTTGAGCATGTTAAGAGAGAATTGTTTCATACGTACTTTTACAAGGTCAGAAGAGCAGCCTGGGTTCTCCACACACTGTTTTGCCACCAGGGTACCATAGCCCAGCAAGACAATGTTCCACAGAACGCTGTGTTCTCGGAATTTTTCATTTTGAATCATATCCTAAAGCACATGAGGAATGTATACTTAATTTTAGGTAACATCTTTTTCATCATTCTTAATATAAAAGAAGATTTAAAAATGAACTTGCCTGAGCAAACTTGATAGCTTCATTGCTAGCTTTCACTAAGTGAACAGAGACCAGGAGAACGTGGGCAGCTTCAAGAGAACTCAGCTCTTTTTTAAGAAACCTGTCCATGACGAACTGCAGAGCAACATGAGAACGAATGGCAGGAATGGCATTGAGAATCCAGTGCCTACAAATAAAGATGAATTAGTTAAATATTCATAGCAAGATTGTGTCTTAATTGTCCCTGAATGAAAGATGCATTTACCTCTGATCTTGGTTATCTTTGATCTGATTCCAGACAGTCAGGATTCTTTCATATTGAGCTTCACGCAGCAGCTGAATGAGCGCAATGTACTTGAGAGGACTTTCTTCATGGACCCTGTCTCTGTTAGAACTCCCCAAATGGCTCAGAAGATCAATAACCTGAAAAAAAAAAACAAAGCGTTTCATATAGGTATATGTATAGACACCCAGTGGATTATAGAGTAAGTTGACCTCACAATCTGATTCCACTGAGATCACTTCTCTCCAAACGACTGGAAGGATCCAAAAGACTGAAAGGGGTCTGGTAGACCTCGCTGCCAAATTCATACAGCAGGGTGCTGCTCTGATTGTACTCTGTGTTTTGTTGGACTCCACTGGAGCACTCTTTTGCTCCAGGTATATCAGGTTTTGCCTGTGAGTACACATACATTATAGTTAATCACCAGTAAGATACCATGTTCTGGATATAGCTGAATCAATTCTTTGCGTTTATTCAGAAGACTTCAAAACAACCTTATCTGATCTAGGGGCTGCAAACTATAACTTGAAGAGAATACGCCTGGTTGCATGCACATTTCATGGAACACTTAAAGAGAAAAACTTCAAAAAGTTCAACTGTACTATCTATTTGGTTTTAAAATACTTGCCTAGATTCCATCTGGGGACCACCATGCATGGTCTCAAAAGGTGCATACTGGTAAATCTCTGTAACTGTTGCTTCCAAGAGTCGAGCACTGTTGGCTTCTGGTTTCAGTGTGTAGTTATAGAAAGACGCTCCATTCAGGGCCCTTGATTTCTGCATCAATGACACCAACACAGTCATCAAACCAGCACACCAAGTTATTCACTATAAGTGAGTATTAAGGGGAAATTAGCTCTTACTCTCTCACACTCGGGACATTTCTCCATGTAAGACAAGCCGATGTCGTTTACAACTTTGTCTTGGCATTGGTTCAGGTCCTTGGTCTTGGTCAGGATAGATACGCTCAGCTTTTTGATCATCTGAAATGATGTACTGGGGTCTTGCACGTACCCTGAGCTCCAAGCTAGTATACAAAAAATCAAAATATCATTTTCTATGGTGGCTGCATATGGATTTAAGAGAAAAAGGAAATTTATATATGAAAATTGTACCTCTTGAAGTTCGTACACATTCTGGGTGTTCTTGATTTTATTTGAAAGATGTTGATGATTCCCCTGTAGATGTTCAGCAGAGTTTTAGGGATAGCTGCTGGTGCATACACTTTACCAACATTACCATTGGTGTACTGAAACTTGACGGGTGTCAAGTGTTGAGTGAAGTTGGCTGTAATGGAATCATCTTTGGCCCATTTTCCCTTGTACTCAAAGAACTGTGGAGCATCCAGCTACAGAGACAAGAGAGAGTTTTGGTAAATAAATAAGCATTACAGATTTACAGTAATTTCATATGTACATTTTTTACATGAAGTCTGGTTTGCATTGATTTTTTTTTTTTTTTTTTTGTATTTCTGATATAAATAATAATGGAGGGTCTTTGCCTGCAGAGTGACATTGTTGGAACTGTCAGCATGAAGCTGAACTTTGCTCAGGATTTTAACTCCAGCTCGAGCAAGGCCCTCTTCAGGCATGCCTCCCATGAGTTTGGCTTCATATTTGTAGACGTAGATCTGGTCTGGAGCAAACTCTGGAACTGAATAAAAGGAAAACAGATCGAAAAAAAAAATCTGTTTACACTGTAGTTGTAGATTGACATTATTGAGAATTTGTTTTTTTTTTATTTCAACAAAACATCTTACCATGGTTTCCCTGGTTGGCAGCTACAAAATAGAATCATAAAAGTAAAATTAACTTAGAGATCATTAGAAGCAATATATATGCAAAACATTTATAATTTTATAGTAAGGATTTGCTTTATTTTTAGTTTCGTTTACTGGAAACCTCTTTTCAATCATGTTTTACCTCTAAAACATTTTACTGTCAGCTAAGGCAGTAGTAGATTTTGTAAAATTAAAATACTGTTTTCTTTACACTTTACGCTTTGTAAAATTACTTAAGTTACTTCTTTGTTAAATCTTTGTAGCTTTGTCACAGTCATTCTCTCAAAAAATCATATTATTCAATTAATACATTTAGGTTTAACTACAAATTTGAACAAGTTAATGAGTTTCAAATGCCAAAAGACATACTCACCCACAAGGGCCACTGCAAGAGCTAACACAAACACCCTCATGGCTGGTGATTGCGGAATTCTGAGACCAGAGGGCTCCCTTTTATATGCAGTTTTCGGCAACTGTGCCCATCAAAATTTATCATTAACTAACCAGTTACTGAAGTTACAGTGCCCTGATCCTGCATACTAAACAGTCAATAAACATCAAAGATGTAGTTATTTGTCTTAACCTGACTCCTGACTTTCCTGAAATTTCCCAATGTCCCAAATAGAGAAAAAAAGATTTGTTGTCTTGATGACATGCCACAAACACAAATGATGCAAAATTTAAATTTCATTTGTTTTTTTAACATAATTTTCTTTTAGTTCACATGTGATGTGTTACTTGGATGTCACATATATTTCTGTTTTTAACTGGACTGACAAGTTAGTCCTTGAAATTTGCACCACATACTTGACTAGTTTATGCCCCGGATCATTGTGCACCTTAGAGAGAATGAATAAATCCCCAACACCATGAATAAATTATTGTAGAAATATCTATATAACACCTTAAAAAAATGCAAAGCGTTTTCACAGCTAATAATGAAAAAAGCTAGAATAACAACAGTGAAAAGTGAACAGCAAGAGTGATAAGATTTCACATTTAAATAACACATCTGAACAGTTAGCGAGAAACAAATTACAAAAGAGAAGCATGAAAATGAAAGGAAAATTGAAATAGACTGACAGAGTAAATCAAATATGATAAATCAGATATTGTTACATCAAATGAACATAGTAATATGAACTAATGTTGATCTCCATTCATGTCATCGCACAATAAGTTTATTTCTGCAGGTCTTACAGTAAATTGTAATGTAATGTAAAATAACTGAAAACCCATATGCTGTCTCGAAAAATACCGAAAAATGCCAATATTGTATCACCTTCTGCCAAAGATGATATAATGTTACACTGTTTTTTCAAGCTAGGTCATTTTGTACTGACCTGTAAATGTGTTATGTCACCTTGCTCTGAAGTTTTGTTGACTGTGCAAAGAAAAGAACTCAGCACATATTAACTTAACTTTTATATTACAAACTATTGAAGAAAATTCAATCAGTTAAACCAAGAT
Source organism: Salarias fasciatus (assembly GCF_902148845.1). Taxonomy (NCBI): domain Eukaryota; kingdom Metazoa; phylum Chordata; class Actinopteri; order Blenniiformes; family Blenniidae; genus Salarias; species Salarias fasciatus. Next base: position 16,003,479 of record NC_043766.1, on the reverse strand, counting down.
TATAAAGTTATCAGGATGCTTTATCACATTAATTTTATTTCTCAGATAATAGTGTAATTGAAAGCTAGGCAAGTTTATTTGTTTCGCACCATTTAGACACAGGGCCAGGTACAGTCAGGATTGGGTGGCAGTCGACAGCCGGGTGACTGGCGACCTGATCCCCAATGCAGAGGCCAGCTCTCGGGACATTGAATGTCACCTCATTGGGGGAATGAGCCTGAGCTTGTGAGGGAGGTTGAGAAGTTCTGCCTAGATATAGTTGGAGTCACCTCCACACACAGCCTGAGTCCTGGAACCCAATCCCTTGAGAGGAGCTGGACTCTCCACTTCTCTGGCATTGCCCGCCGTGAGAGGTGGTGGGCTGGTGTTGGTTTACTTATAGTCCCACAGCTCAGCCACCATGTGTTGGATTTCACCCCAGAGCAAGAGGGTCGTATCCCTGCGCCTTCTTGCCGGGGACACTGTTGTTTCGGCTTACAGGCTGAACAGCTGTACCTTCTTGGAGTCCGTTAGAGGGGTGCTGGACAGGGCTCTGACCAAGGTCATCTGACCTCCAGCCATGTGTTTTGGACACGCAGGTGAAGAAGAGGAGCAGAGCTGTCGACTGATCACCACCTGGTGGTGAGTTGGATTCGCTGGCGGAGGAGGAAAATGGACAGATTTGGCAGACCCACACATGCTGTGAAAGTCTATTGGGAATGTCTGGCAGAGTCCTCTGTCAGCACAGTTTTTAACTCCCACCTCTGAGAGAGCTTCTCCCATACCTCAAGGTAGGCTGAGAACACAGAGTCCAAGTGGACCATGTTCTCCATCTCCATTGTTGAAGAAGCTGCCCGGAGCTGTGGTGGTAAGGTCTCTGGTTCCTGCTATGTCGGCAACCCCCAAACCTGCTGATGGACACAGGAAGTAAGGGATGCCATCAAGCTGAAGAGGGAGTCCTATCGTCCTGTCTCACTGGCACATGGGACTCCAGAAGCAGCTGCCAGGTACCTGCAAGCTAAGTGAACTTCAGCCCTAGTGGCTGTGGAGGCAAAAACTTGGGTCTGGGAGGAGTTCAAGGAGGCCATGGAGGAAGATTGTCGGTTGACCCTTGAAGAAATTCGGGCAACCATCCTCAGAAGGGGAAAACAGCTCTCCCCCAACACTGTTTACGGTGGAGGTGGGAAGCTGCTGACCTTGCTGGAGGGACTATCTGTCTTGGCTGGCCAGGGAACGCCTTGGGATCCTCCCAGAAGAGCTGGTGGAAGTGTCTGGAGACAGGGAATTCTGGGTATTCCTGCTTATACTGCCGCCCCTGCTACCCGGCCCTGGTTAAGCGGTAGATGATGGGTATATATTTAGACACAAGGCAATTCACAATACTTTGTAAGGCACAAAATAATATCATAAAAATATAAATGAGAGACATATGTTAACACAAAGGGAAAAAAGAGCAGATTTATAAAATGCACAACAAAGGTTAATAAATAACTACACAGTTATAATAATGGATGTACATTGATTCAATGTATATCCATTGGAATAAACACATTTCAATGTCATTGAAATGTGTTTATTTCAAAGCTTGAGCAAATGATAATGCTTCAAAGAATGGTTTAAAAGGACTGAAGCACAATTACCGGTATTTGTGAACATGAATTATGAATCAAACAAAAACAAAAACCATGTCATTACTCGATTCAAGCTTCAGCACTTCACACCATCTGCTGTATACAGCATTTTTTAAAAGCATAAAATTCAGCGTTTTGATGCAAGTGTGAGCATATAAATCCTAAAAGGTTTACTTGTTTTAAAGCTATTTTCTTAATGATTCTCTGCACATTTATAATTCATCAAAACCATGTATTGCTCCTTATTCTTGCAATAAAGATAATCAGCTAATTTATCCCAGGTTGTCTGATAATCTGTAGCCTTTGTTGTTACCAGTTAAGTGTTAATGCTTCCTGTCACACTCATTATGCTGCAAGCTCAGTATATCATCACTACTTTAAATGCTACACTTGCGGGCAGTTTTTCTATAATTGTAATTGATACCAGACATGCATGGCAGGTTAAATGGCGAACCTTAACTGCCGCTCGGTGTGAATGTGAGTGTGGATGGTTGTCTGTGCCAATGTGTTGGCCCTGCGACAGACTGGCGAACTGTCTGGAGAGTACCCAACTCTCGCCCAAAGTAGCTTCGATTGGCTCCATCCCCCGACAACCCTGAAAAGGACAAGCGGCTTAGAAAATGAATGAATGAATGTCCTGATACCAGCTATTTGAGCAAAAGTGTTTACTTTAGCCGAATGAATCAGAGTGAATTAAACTATGCATGCTAGTTCATGACTAAACCAGTTATACATATCGATTAAAAAAGTTTGAAACTTTCAGGTTCCCTACAGTTTTATGTTTGAACAGTTAAGAAAGTGTTTTACTCTCCGTTGGTTTCGCACTGTCATATGAGACCAATGGAATTGTGCTGAATAACTCCTGTTAATCTACAGCATTAAATAAGCGTACAAAACAAAATTTCAGATCTCTTTGTGAAGTGTTAGCTGTCTATATCTGATATTTCACTTTGCAAAATCAAAAAAGGTACAACATACAATATGCAGGCACACATGCAAGCACGCACACGCACGCACGCACGCACACGCACGCACACCACACACACACACACACCACACACACACACACACACACACACACACACACACACACACACACACACACACACACACAAGTAGCACGTTCTGTTTAGTGAAGACACTTTATATTGAACTAACCTTTACAGAAGACACCTAAGATGACTTTTGGGTTTTGTGTGCTTCTTTGGTTTTTTAACCTTGTTTGCTTTAGCTTCATTTTGAAAAATAAAAAAGCAACATTTACTTAAGCAGCCAAACCTTGTCCCACATTGTTTGTGCTTAACTATTACTTGTATATCAAGTATCAATAGTGTGAATATTTTAAAAGTATTGAGGCAATGTGACGTTTACACTTCATGAAACTCTTGCAAACTCTTGAACTGCATTGCTTGAAGTTTAGCTCATATGTATAAAGCCTGTCCAACTCAGACTCTTACGACAGCTATGAAATATATTCATGGGACAAGTCAATTCTCAATAAAGTTCTGTTCTATTCTATTCTATTCTATTCTATTCTATTCTATTCTATTCTATTCTATTCTATTCTGTTTGAAAGTTGAAGCTGAATGCTTAAAGTGTTGCACACAAAAAGCAGTGGTAGTATAAAATTAATAGCAAACAAATTTAAGAAAGGGTAAATGACCCATCGGAGAGTAACATCAACTTTTGGTGGTTAGAGGAAAAACCGATAAAACAGAAAACTAATGCTCATCAAAGGTCATCGTGACCCTGTTAAAAGTATTATGCAGCTCTGTTTTTTTCACTGGGGACTTGATGACCTGTCCCTTCACTGACTTAAGTCAATATTTATATTAGAGGCTTTGGTGGATTGTGCTGGAAAGTTGGTTTGATACTCATTTCAAACTTTTGTTCTTTATTATAAATTATTTAAGCCCATCGAAAGGATTTTTTTTCATTTAAAACGACAAGGCATAAAGTAAAACCCAGCAAGTAGAGGAAGGGAAAAGTTTGTCCCATTTCACTCGCCATACAGAAACAGCGACAGAACATGCTGAAGTTTGTTTGCGATTTGGAATATTAAGGAGAAACTTCAGGGTGTTTACAAAAAAAAAAAAAAAAAGAAAAAAGAAAAAAAGAAAAAAAAGCTTTATTCAATCACGAAAAAAATTCCCTAAAGGCCCAGACTTTAGGATATAGTGTCCATGTCTTGGAACAGTTAGAACAAAGAAAATGGATCGTGTGAGCTCTAGGGAGTCGATTAAAGAACTTTCTTCTGTGATTAAATAAATTAAATGAACTTAGAGATTTATCAACCAAGATTCCTATGGAGGTACTTATCAATCACATCAAAATCATTATTGTAATAATAATACAATAATAATAATGATACTTATTATATCTTTTTAATCTACTAAATTGATATGATTTTCCCTCAAATGTTCCCTTAACAGAGGGGAGGTGTCTGCGAGAGTCTAACTTCGGCGTCGTCATCGTTCTCGAGCTGGTGTCAGTCGTCTCTTCGGCTTTCCGCTTTTCTTTCAGAAAATGTGGGGTTTTGTGGTCTACTTGTCGCTGCTTGTTGTCTGCGGGTCCATAGGGTGTCCCTGTGACAGCCCGGAGCTGTGCCAACAGATCACACAGCAGAGAGACTTTGAGGTAAAATCAGGCGTGTCTCGAGAGACACTGAAACTTTAATTTGGGGCTCATGAAAGGGTAAATAAAGTCTTACACAACTTTGATTTAATCAGTAATGGTTTTTTTAAGTCACACTGGCTAATTTACGGCGGTTTTATTTGATTTTTTTATGGCATATTATCATTGCGCGATGCTCCTGAAAGACAAATGAAAGTAGATCGCGTGATGTGGTATAGGATCAACCTTTCTGGGTCTGCAACCTGCAACTGTGGACCCACGTGACTCTTCAGCCTCTATAATGGCTCCCTGATATTTTCAGAATATGTAATATGAGCAAACATCATGCTTTCAGGATGTTTGTCTTTTCTTGTTTGCATTCCACACTGATTATGTTTCTCTAGCTACTGCAGCTGTGATACTTCATGAATGCAATCTCAGTTTTATTATGCAGCTATAGATGGTTTTTGTTCTTCATATCAGACAAGTAGCACCTCGGTGGAAAATCGCTTAAATGCCTCTTTTGATCATAAAGTATTCAGAAAAATAATTTTATTCATGCAGAGAAACTGTACAGTCACATGTATATTGGTTTTAAAATAGCTGCCATTCTAGTTTCTATTCTGTGTTTTTAACTATAGCTGAAGTTCCACTTTTTCAGTGTGGACTGCCTGAGCTGTACTAATTATGATGTGATACTGGAAAAGTTCCCCTTTTGTGGGGTGCATTTGGCATATTGCAATGTGGCTCAGCAGCTTGTGCTGCTTCAGAAATGTGAACTGAAAACTCCTGTTTGTCTGCTTTCTGAATTATTCAATGCTCTCTGTGGGAAGCCGGCTAGTTTTCTTTCTTAAATGCTTCCACAATTGTAACAAGCAGCATGTGTTTGCTGGATTGTACTCATGAGAAATGTGCCACATCCCTGAAAACACCTTCTCCTTGCCTATGACATTTGTTTTATGTTTATTGGTGGCTTGTGTCATTGAAGTCTGGCGAAGCAAGATATATTGGAATTTTACCAGTGTAATAATCTAACAAACAGGATTTAACATAGCATGTGGAAGAATCATACCCAGCCATCATAGCTTATTATTACTTCTATTTGGTTACAACCCTGCTCACACACTGGTGCAGGCAGGACGCTGTGATTGTCATGATACCGTAGTTCAGTGTTTTTGGTCAGATTGAAACACTGCTTTTTTTCAGTGTATTTTTGTGTCTAAACATAGCTTCTCTCTTTTTTGTAGGTGTTTGTTTTTGATGTGGGTGGAAAGACTTGGAAATCCTACAACTGGAGCATGGTGACCACAGTGGCGACTTTTGGAAAATATGACGCTGAACTCATGTGCTACGCTCACTCACAAGGTGCTCGGGTTGTACTGAAGGGTAAGGTAAACTCTCGGTTTGTCAGAAATCACTTAATCACTCACTTTGGGTTTCTTCGTACAGCGTGGGGCTACTGAGGGTCGACTCTCAGTCATGGCAGAAAGGGCAGGGTTAAAACACACTGGGACTGGCACAACTGTATTTGTGTGTGATAATAAAATACTATATTAATATAACTTTTTATCATTGTATGTCCGTACACGTCAACATTAAACACATGAACTTTTAGTATACTTGAGACAGTTGATGCTGTTCTGCCATTCCTTGTTTGTCTACTGCATGCATCTTTGGGCTCGTGGCCTTTGTGCTGTATTGTGGAATACTTGGATAAATCAGAATGCATTCAAACACCACTACATGGTTGCTAATAATTAAAGTAAGGAGCCCCATGTAGGTAATGTTAACACTCACCTTCCAGTTTCGAAGGCCTGAACGACATTGGAGTCGGGTGTCAGTAACAAATTACTAACACTTTCAATGTGATTAATTTTAGTCAGTTACTCATTTGGGCTCCTTTGGGGTGAAATATATTAATATAGCATGATATTGCTTTCCCAGTTCTCCCTTTGTTTGTCATTTACTGACCTGTTGTCCTTCTGACTTCTCACCTGTTGGTGGGAACAGGTGATGTACCCCTCTCCTATATTGTGGACCCAGACAACAGGACAGCATGGATAACGGACAAGGTCAACCTAGCCAAGAGTCAGTTTATGGATGGGATCAACATAGACATCGAACAGGCAGTGGAGAACGGTTCTCTGGAGTACTACGCTTTGACGGCTCTGGTTAAAGAGACCACTGAGGCCTTCCACCGGGAGATCCCAGGTTCTCAGGTAAGACGAGTCTCTCTATTTCTCCATAGATATTAACTAAGACATGCAAGCCATACCATTTCAGTTTGAAAAAGCTTAGAAAGGCTTAGCATCTTAGGTGTTTTTTTTTTAGCAATCGTTTTTATTTTTTATCATTATTATTATTAGGCTGTCATTTCATTCAACAGGTAAGTACTGTAAGACCTCTTTATCAAGAGGGGAGTAGCAAAAGCAGCAGCAATAGCACATCACACACTTTCTAAAAATAACTAGCAATCAGATAACAGTAAAATAAACAAGTTCAAACATTAAAGCTTGATTAATTAAAATGCAGTGTGAAATACTTGAATCTGCAGAGATAAGTGATTGAAACTGTAAAGCTGCAATCAAAATGTAAATAAACTCTCTCCTAGTTCAGTCCTAACTCATTTCATTATCATTTTTTAAATCTATGGAAGAAGACTTGGGGTTGGCCTTGTTGCTTGGAGCTTGTGTGATTTTCTTTTTTTTTTCCTTACTTGCAGTCTGACTTTATGTCAGTATCCAAAGACATTTTTTAAGTCAATCGGTGACTCCAAAATGCTTGCAATTGTCAGTGTTTGCATAACTCTGTGATAGACTTGAGACGTGTTGAGATCAATCAGCTGTGTTGGCTCCAGGCCCCCCATGTCCCTCAACTTGGATGAAGTGACTTGATAAAATAATGCATGAATGGCTTAAATTGTAAATCTCAAAGATGCGTCACAAAGATTTTCACTGTTTTCTGAATTCTAGGTTTCATTTGATGTTGCCTGGTCCCCCAAATGTATCGACAAGCGCTGCTATGATTACGTGGCCATTGCCGAATCCTGTGACCTGCTGTTTGTGATGTCCTATGATGAACAGAGCCAGATCATGGATGACTGCATTGCCATGGCAAATGCCCCACTGGCTCAAACATTAGAAGGTTAGTGACAAATGAGAACGAATCAGTAGTATGCTTCTGTGAAACTGTGACTGCAGACAGTACCATTAATGCTGTTCTGCTGTTTTCAAGCTTATGACCAATATTTGGATATGAAGATCAACCCTAAGAAGATAGTGATGGGAGTGCCGTGGTATGGCTATGATTACCCATGTCTGAACTTTTCCCAGGTAAGATATTGATCTTTCTAAATGGATGCAGATTCAAGGGAAAATGGTTGTTTTCTCTAGTGGTGCTACTGGCACAGCTCTGGGAATGACAGCATCTCAAAAAGTGGATAAATTGCTTCTGAATTTTCACGTATCGTAATTTCGGCGCGACTCAAGCATCATAACGACTTGTTTTTTTGTAACGTCTTGAGGGAAAGGACGATTTGGACAGATGTCATAATATGATCTCTGCATATACAATTTCAAATTGATCCAGAATCCATGATTTGATCAGGATCATTCCCAAAATCTAATCACTTGTTCCTAGTTCGATTTTGGACATTTCCTGAAAATTTCAACGTAATCAGTGCACTACTTTTTGAGTCAAGTTGTTAGTTCACTTTGAGGAAGCATAAAGTATGAAACTAGTGAGTGTCTGTACTGCCATCATGTGGTGTATTTGTAGTGCTGCATTTGAAGGTGATTTGAACCTGTCAAATGAAATTAGTCTTCCCTTGATAATAATAATAATTTGATTCATTTAATTGATTTATTTGCAGTTTTAGTGCATACATTCATACAATGACAATGCAGTTTAATCACTCATAGATTAATTGTTATAGAGAACTTGGTAAAAATAAAGCTTGAACATGATAATGCTGTGGACCTGCACATGTGGATATTTTTTTCTGTTTTGGCTTCCTTTAGTCATAACTCACTATCTCTGCCATAGATAGCAAAAATAGTAAAAGCTATATATCAGGAAAGCAACATAGAATTATGATGCAATTTATTATTTGCTAAATTTTAGTGCGATTTCATCGTTTTCCACATATTTATTGCTTCCCTCAATTCCAAAGGCTTTTCCTGCTCATATTAATTGATGTGTTTGTGATAATCGCAGTCATAAATGGTGTCTTTTACCCCACCAGGAGGGAGTATGTTCAGTAGCCAAGGTTCCTTTCCGTGGAGCTCCTTGCAGCGATGCTGCAGGAAAACAAAAAACCTACAAGTGGCTCATGCAGCAGGTCGACAGTTCATTTTCTGGCAGGCTGTGGGATGAAAAGCAGCAGGCTCCTTACTTCAATTACAAGGTGCAGAAACTATATGTCACATTTTAAACTGTGAAACACACCTTTTGCTTGCTTTTGGAATACACAGCTACATTATTGTGTTAAGTTTCAGTGTTTAGCAACATGTTTCCTGGATTTTCCTTTTTCTGAGTTCAAGCTCAACTACCTTTCCGTCTAAATAGTCTGAATGAAATACAACTCAATAAATCAGGAAGGCCATTCAGGAAAAGCACTGTGTGTGTAAAGTGTCGGCATCCACCCAAGCTTCCACGGTGTCACTTCTCAAACAAAACTAATCACCCTTTTGTAACAGCTATATAATGCTCTTGCAAATCACCTTCTTGTTGTTGGATGGAGGCTTCTAAAACCAAATATGGAGTCATCTTTTATTTAAATAGTTTCATGATGCTTTTTTTTTTGTTTTCCACAGGACCAGAGCGGACAGATTCATCAGGTTTGGTATGATGACCCACAAAGCATTTGTCCCAAGGCAGATGCAGTGAAAGCTAAAGGTTTGAGGGGCATTGGCATGTGGAACGGCAATATCCTAGACTACAGTGATGAACCAGTTGCCAGGCAGCAGACCGCAATGATGTGGAATGCCCTGTTAGGATGCTAGCTGGCATACACTCAGCAGCACGACAAAAACTTCTCACCATCCGTGAGCCCTCCCATGCTTGTTGCCAAGCAGATACACTCCTTTGTGGCAGGAACAGGGCGTGGCCTTGTAACTTTAGGATGCCTGCTTGCACTTCACACTTTATTGTGACATTTACTGCTGTTGCCCTTGAATCTGGTTACTTGTTAGACATTCCTCTGCACTTGCAGAAAAAAAATAAAACAAAAACAAATGTGATTCTTAAGCACACAATCTTTTTATTGTGAATTGAAGGGTACTTTTTTTGGGGGGGGGGGGCACTGATCTTTGAATTTATGCACTTTTATGTTTGTCATAAATAAAACTTGAATAATCTGTTGGGAGTCATGAACTTTACTTAAAATGAAACACTTAATAGAAACTATGTGGATCCAGGATTACAGCGGTGACTTCAAACAAACACTATCAGCAACGCAAATGATTTACATCATAACATAGTATGCTTGAAATGATTAATTAAGAAAGAATCCAGTTCATAAAAATGACAAAATAATTAATCTTTGTGGGTACAATAGCATAAAATTGCTGCAACTCACTATAAAAAAATATTACAGAGAAGAGTTGGTGTTTGAGTCAGTATTTTAGGATCAGATGGAGCAGCTTTGTGCTGTTGGTCTGTCCCGAGCAGCATTTCCCTTCAGTCCAGCGTGACATGACTGACTCTTCTTCTGGGCCAGCTCAGCCTTCAGTGCTCTCAGCTCTGTGGCCGCCTGCTTCCTTAACTACATTACAGAAAAGCAGTCAACATTTTAGCCGGACAGTCACCTGTGTTTCGCTCAGCAAGCAGTGATCATTGTCTTTATTTACCTTAATCTCTGTTATCAGCTTCATCTTGGCATCTTCTATCTTCCTCTTCAAGTTGTCAATTTCATAGGTCTCTGTCATGATCTGGATTACAAGTTCATTCTGAAATGTAGATATTATATGGTTATAAAAAAAATAGATGTAATTGTTAAGTGTACAAATGCACGATGTTAGAGACATTTTGGGAAACTTGTCAAGTAAAGCATCTTCAGGAAAATCATTAATATTAATCGTTATTGTAAAGTGCTTTGAGGTGATTATGTTGTTATTGGCACTATATGCATCAAAAGAACTGAATTTACTATAGTTTCACCAAAAGATGGCAATCAAATTTAAATTATGTGGTTGCTTGCACTCAGCTCGTCGTAAGACACCTTGAACCTGGAGCAGATCTCTCAAACTGACAGCTGCTTGAATTTTTTTTTAGGCTTCTGCTTCTCTGTGTCCATGATAATGAGTTTATCTGCCTGCATTTGACTTCGGTTTACACTTTGAGAATACCAAACAGAGCTTGAATGAGGGGACCATAGCTTTTTTTTTTTTCTTTTTTTTTTTTTTTCCCCAAGTGTGGGGATTCCGTGGAAAAACGGTGGAGAACCACTCTTGTGGACTTCACTAATAGTTATCACCCTGTCACTGTAAAAAGCAGACGAGAAAGAAGACAGAATCCAGAACAGCTCCCTGCCTGACATGAGGTTTGAGTCCGCACCCTGTGTCTGTAGGGGTTTTCTCCAGGTAGCCTTCTCCACCCACAACACACTTGTGAGAAATGACCAATTGATGACTGAATTGTCTATAGCTCTGAACAAATTCGGACATGCCATCACTTTTCACCTTTGTAGAGGATCTCCCTTGTCGTCTTGGCTTTCCTCTGGCCTCTCTGGCTTGAAGCTGGTGCAGAAGTTTGTTATAAAATGTCTCCAGTTCTTGTCTTAGATTCTTCAAACTCTCTTCAAGTGGTGCTGTAGCCTTCTTGGTTTCAAAGTATTTCTTTTTCCAACTATCACGTGCTACATTTACAAATGATATAGACAGTCAGTAAGAAACAGTAGGGATAAGATATTTTTGTTGCCAACATATTTTTAACATCCGTATTACAAATACAACAGAGGTAAGAAGGAAACATTTTGTAAGTAATATTTGCCAAACTGCATTTTGTTAATTGCATTAAAGTAGTAAAGTGATAGTTATATATCATTATCCACCCTGTCATGCCCACCTTGGTTCCTGCGGTGCCGGTTCTGGGCTAACAAGTCTTTCCCCTTTCTTAACAGCTCCTGTCTGATCCACTCAAGCTGCTTCCTCTCCTCCCTCGCCTGCTTGAGTTCTTCAGTGAGCTCCTCTCCTTAAAGACACAAAAGCTGTATTAAAAAAAAAAACCAAAACATTCTGCACAAATCGTAGGGATGGTTTGTAAGTTGTGTTTACTCTTTGTGTGAAAGACTGGAGAAGCAGCTGACTGGCAGATATCCTTGGTCAAATGTAGACTTGGCGGTGGAGTAGTGCACCGAATAGGCCGCGGCAGCCCAGCTGGGATTTCTGCTGCCTTTAAACCAAACAAAAACCACAGCATTAATTTTAATATCAAAATAGATTCGCAAGGATTTGTCAGCAGTTTAAAAACTGCCAACGCTCCAATTAATGTGATCAGCTTCCAGCAGAGCTTGGACAGAACATTCTCATCAAACAATCCTAATGTTTCAAGAGCCCGAGCAAGGCTCATTTTCTCTTATTAGGCATGCATTACCCCATTGGGTTGTTTCTTTATGATGAACTTTGGTGTGTGCGCCTCTTTCGATTTCCCAGCTCTGCAAAAGAGTCACACAACAGTAAGTGTAAGCGGCAATTAGTACTGATACAGTACACAGAAATCTAAGTTGCATGATACCCATCTGTGAAAGAGAATCCTGAATCTCTGTCCTCCGGAGACTCGGCCACTCCCGAAGGTCCGGTCACCCTGTTTCCTCTGTGGCACTGTTTCCTATTTCTGCAGGTTCCCTCTTTCTCAGACATCTCCTTCCTTTGAACCAGGTCAGCTTCACACTGCTGTAAAGCTGCAGATGGAGAGAAGACGAGAAGATACCTCAGAGGCAAAGTAAGCATTATCAGCATGAAGAAGGAAATTACTCTAGAACAACACAAACAACCAAATTAAAAAAGAACAAACCAGCAAACAAACACAAAGTCAGGCCATGTTAAAAATTCTTGACTAAAAATTCACAAAGTGTGCAGAAAACAAAACCAAAAATAATAAATGATTAAATTTTATAGTATCATAGCTCAACAGTATGTCATTAAACTTACTGATGACTGTAGCATGATGCAGTGCAAGGCAACACTTTAAAATTATGTTGTTGATTTGAATATTTATTAGTTATTTCACTTTTTTAACATTTTTTTAATCTGTGAAGTCTTAAAATTGGATGGGAAACAGATATTTATCCGATCTTTTTTAATGCACTGACGCCTTGCCTTTCTCTTCATCCTGCCAGACTGCTGTGTGCCTTTATCATATGCTTGTGGTTGTTTGGTGCTACATTTTTTCATCAACGTATGTACAGCCAAATGTACTGTCCTTGCTGAGCAATTCTGTCTGTTGGAAAAAATACAGTGTCATGAGCCTGAACAATCGTGTTGTTTTTACACCTGTTAATCAGTCTTAACACTGTGAGCTGTGATTACTTTGTGCTGAGTCAGACTTTTAAACGGCATCTTGACTTTTGTCTGTTTCCAGTGAAATCGGTTGTGATTGTTTGTGACCTTGTGGCTTCAACGGGAAATATATCTGCTCTGCATTCCTTGTGGACAACAGAGCGTCCTCTTCATTCCCTCCTTCTCCCTCTGAAGAGCTGTAGCTGTGGTCATCATCTTCTTCTTCCTCATCCTCTTCCTCTTCCAGTCGTGGGGTGGGAGGTGGCTGCTGCTGGGAACACTGGGGGATGTGGGGGAATTTAACAAGCCCCTTTGTTGCTGTTGGCAGGCTGCACATCTTGGGAGGGTGATAATAGATATGGTGGTCTGTGGAGCTGCTGCTGGTGTCTGGGGTGAGGGACTGAGAGCAGACACTGCTGTCGCTCTCCACAACAGGCAGCAAGTAAAGCTCCGGCTGCTCTGCCTTCAGAAAAGAGGAAAAATTCATTACCTGCACTCAGCTGGAACAAAAAGGAGCAAAATGAGCCAAAAACACCATCAGCTTTGTAATAAAACAACAAAAAAAGCAAACATACATAGGGTGGGGCAAATGTTTTCACTTTCAGGTCTCTCTCCTGTTTGCTTTTAACCTGTAACGGACAGGAATTTGGTAGCTGTGAAAGGCGTTGCTGTAAAACCTGAGTCCCTCCTCTCACAGTTAGTCAGTATAGCATGTCTGAATGGTTAACGGCTTGTATTGTATGCCTCCACTGACTGCTAGATAAAACACAACCAGCCCCACAAAAGCACACTGCCAGATGGACTTACCAGAGCCAAACTGCGGCCAACACATTTCAAGAAGGAAAATTTGTTGATGCTCCTCTCAGCACCAAGAAGAGCGCCCAGCTCACCCCTCAGCGTCTTCAGGGTGACATCTGGGTAAACCCTAACAGCACAATATTGGGAAATTGAGTTAAAGTCTCTTAACTATGACAAAATGTATCGCCTCAACAAATTTTTATTCCGCATACTTTAGCTCTGTAATTAGTGGCTGTTATGGAGAGACACACTTTCAAAATGCCGTATACCATCAACACAACTGCATGCAGACGTTTTTCTTGTTTTCATAGTTTTCTTTGTCTTTTTTTGCCCTTGAGCTTCCTTTTATCTTGATATAAAAATTTCAGTATTATTATTGTATCTTTTTCTATCCTGCATGCACAGCTGCTGAAGCAGCAGGAAACACATTTCACTGCTGCTATGCAGTCATGCATGTGACAGACAAATCTCTCTGATCTTGAATTGGTACGACAGTATTTTTTCAAGTGTGGGATGGGTCTCCTGTAAGGGGCACCAGAACATTGATGGGACACAGCAAATAAATAGAAAGATAAAAAATAAACAAACAGAACAATAACAACAACAACAACAATAATAATAATAACAATAATAATAACAAATGTGTTGCTAAAAACAGATATTTGAAATGCAAAAAATTGTAAATATACTGGAAAAAATGCCTTACTTAAAAAATTGGCTTAGGTGGAACAGTGGAAAAAAATTGTATGAGCTATGATAGTGACACAAAGACTTGCTGAAATTAAAAGCAGAAGTTTGAGTTGTGCCTTCGATGGAATTCAACATGTATATATTCAAGAGAGACTTACTACTTTGTGTGACAAAAAACAGTGGTTCAAGCTCAGCAAGGGCAAGCTCACACTTCCAGTGTATAAAAATCACTGCCTCAGTGGGTAAACTTTCTTAAAAAAAACAACTACAAAACAATCAGACCTCAACTTTAATACATATTGAATACTGTAAACTTGATAAAGAACATTTATGTTTTTGCTCAAATTTTTGAGAAACTTACTTTGCAGTAGCAACAAATTAGTTACTTAAACACAAAATTGGAAAAGTAATTTTGAAGCAATTGTGTAATCATAAAAATATATAAACAGCTTAACCAGAGGTTCCCTTCAAAAGTGAGAAAGTCAAAAATAGTTGTAGTATCAATTTTTTTGCTCATGATAAAAAGTTAATAAACTCAAAGCATAACCAGAGTGCAACTTCCAAATAAGATGAGAATATTTCACCACTAAAACGTACAGCCCATTAAAAGAATCCCTAACTAACACTGGAAGGATCATGACTGCTTAAACCTTTTCCCTCTTTTAAATGGAAACATGGATTGCTTTTTCTATTTCAGAGTATAGTTCTGGTGAAGTATTTGCTATTAAAACTGCAGGGCATCTGCATGTCTGTTTTTCCACAGAATATATATCCTCAAACACTTCATACAAACTAACAGTTTTCTCAGTTTAGATTACTTAAATTTCTTCACCTGATGAAGCCAGCAGATATGAAGCTCTCCGCGGCTTCAGCAGGAGCTTTATTGAGCTTCATGTTCCACTGGTCACCTGGTACATACAACACATGGAGCTCTACAAGCTAAATAAATGACAGCAACACGCTTCATTAAAGGGGATAATTGTATATTCTGCATACAAAGACATTATGCAATGTGAAATAAACTCCTTTACATACCTTGCAGCTGGTTGGTCTTGGTTCTTCTGTATACCTCACTGAATCACAGGACAGCTCCATCTTCAGGAAAAAGCAGAGGATCAGTGAACAGATGTGTCACATTCATTTGCTCAAAGACTCATGGAGGAGTGGACCACTGCTTAGTGACAACCTGCCGTTATCAACACACTCAGTTGTCCAGAGGACTTTCTTTTTGTGAGAGTGCCAGCTGCAGTTACTCCCCTGGTGGTGATGCTTGCACAAAGTCCCTAAACTGTGATTACTATGGTGGCCCAGAAGCGCCACTGACACAATGCAATACCGAATGCCACAACACAACAGCAAAAACCATAACACAACAGTAAAAAGCCACAACACAGACTCGAAAACCACAGCACAATAGTAAAAAGCAGCAACAAAAACACAAATGCCTTTGCAGTTTGCACTTATGTTGTGGCTCTGCAACATTTAGGCACTTTTGACGATTTGACTTACACTTATCACCACTAGAGGTCGCAATAGTTCTGACCCTGTCGTTGCTTTCAGGGACAGTGGGAAATCAGTCCTTCAAGGGGTTCTTTCGTCTAAACCAGGGGACTGCAACCTGCGGCTCTGTAGCCACATGTGACTCTTCAGTCCCTCTGGAGTGGTTACACGAAGCTTTCATAATATAAAACCTGAATGAAAATTTAACTTATTTTTATTAGAGTGACACACCGCAGTTCTATTCAAAATGATTTGTCACTCTTGGTTCTAAAGGGGTTAGATTAAAGAAGGTACAAGTAACATTGGGAAAAATAGCTAACACCACCAGAAATGAGGATAAAAAGTGATAGAATGTTATGAACACACTCAGTTGTAATAGAACATGAGATGTCCAGATTTTCTAAAAGAAGAACATAAATATGATTGGAATGTAAAACTGCTTAAAGGGAGGTAAGCACAGTGAAACAGATAAAAATTCAGAACTGTCAACAAAAGATAGTTGAAAATAGGAGTAAAACTCTTAAAATCAAGTACAAAATAAGTTAAATTCAATGAAATGTTCCCTATTTTGAACCTTAACTTTAGAAATGCATCATAAGATCTAGTTTTTGTATGTGTATCAAACTACACATGAAACTTCCTGAGCTGCATTTGCCTTATTTTAAAGGTTAAATGTGCTTTGCGTCTCCAGACTAACTTGACTTGGCTGAAAGTCACAAAAAAGGCTCTTTTGGTCACAAAGGTTGCAGAGCTCTGGTCTAAACTTTAATAAAGGAGTTTATGTTATTGAATTGCTGAACAGCGGTTGCTAGGAACAGCTGTTAGATTTGCTGCTGTGGTAAGGAGTTTGGAGTGTGAGGTGGTGGTGGGGTACATAAGACGGCTTCTGAATTTCCATCCTTTCATGTTTATCCTGTGCAGTGTCTGCAATCCCTGCTGCCTATGAACAAAGGAGGAAGGGACACACAGAACAGGTTGCCATCATAGTCCATCACAGATTAACACATAAAGATAGACAACCAAACACGACATTCACATTTAGGTTTTTACACTGTGGGAAACTGGAAGGAAACTGAAGGGAACATGCAAATTCGTTGCTGAAAGGCCCAGCCAGGACCATAATGTTTCCCTGTGAGAAGAGGACACTAACCACTTTTCCCACAACTATATATTACAACACGAAATTATCTTTATACAAGTGTCCACAAAAAAAAAAAAAAAAAAAGAAGATTGGGGAAAAAACAAGCTGTGACATATTGCACGCTTGAAGATAAATTTCCGAGTGTACCTGAATGCAGCTTACCGCGGACACGCCCTCCTAAAAGAAACCGGAAAGTCTCTGTCGGGAGAAGTTAGCAGCCAGTTCTTTTCCACAGAGCTGTTTAACTTTCTACCAATAAATCATTTCTTGCACAAAGCTGAAAATGTCGGGATCATCCAACATCGTAGCGATGAAAAAGATCGTCCAGCAGCTGCGCCTTGAAGCGAGCTTGAACAGAGTGAAGGTAACGGCTGAGCTCTTCTGTAGTTCAGGGCGTGTTGCCCCTCGGTTGCCTGTCACGGACGTCTCTGATCAAACTGTTGTGGCCGTGATGGTCTTTCGGGGAACTTCAACTCTAACTTTTAAGGACTTTTAAGGAATCTTTTCTTTTCCAATCTTCTCAGGTTTCCCAGGCCGCGGCGGACCTGCAGCAGTTCTGCCTCCAGAATGCCCAGCAGGACCCTCTGCTCACCGGCATGTCGTCCAGCAACAACCCGTTCAGACCGCAGAAAGTCTGCTCCTTCCTATAGCAGAGACCGACCTCCGCCCGGTGAGCATCACTCTGCCCGCCACGCCAACCACATATCAGGGCTCTGTCTGTGATGATTCCACAGGTAGAGCTTCAGTAGGTCTGTGACAGCCACCCTATGGTAAAGATCTACACCCTGCAGACAAAACAGAAACTTGGATCTCCATTGTTCGAAAATGAAGAGAGTGGAAAAGATGGGCCCATAATTTATCTATCCATCTGCTATTCTGCTTTAACCAATGTGAGCTTGCAGGGAGCTGGGATGAGACAACCATCACACACACGAACACCTGAAAGTGATTTTACTGCCACTGTTGCTAACTTGTTATTGGAGAATGGCTCACAAGCCTACTGGGCTCAAAAAGGGATTTTGTTGCTCTGACACTATATCACTCAGCACTGGGTGGTCTCAGTAGGAAAAAAAGTGGGATGCACTTATCAAATTTGATACTATCAACTTCGTGTGATTGTGCAGGAGTGATCTAATATTAAATAACTGGACATTTTAAGGTGTTGTCTGCTGCTGGAACTGACAGCAACCATTAGCTGCAAGGAAAGTGAACAATTTGGGCATAAAGTTGATTGGGGGGTGGGGGAATCAGGTCCAACACACAGTAAATGTTCTTTCTAAATGAATGCATGCGCATGGAATACAGTACAATGTTTGCCTTTTTGCTCATTTTATTCGCTTTTGCTGTGATTGCAGCTAATGTCAGATTGCTCTATATCGACCATGCTCTATTATGTGTTAAAAAAGAAACAAGTGTCACCTTTTTTGGAATTAACATTAATTTCCTCATCCTAATTGTGACAGTTCATAAATTCCTCCTTTCCTTTGTAATTTCACGAGGTTATCCATTCAGCAGAATACATCCATACAGAAATTTCCTTTCAAGCCACTATCTGCCAATTTGTTAACATTCTGGCAGTAATATAGTACATGTTATATTGTATATGTCACAAAATAACTTTCTGTTTAGGGAACATGCTCCAAGATGTTATTTCCTTAGATTTATCAATTTCAATAAGCAATCAAGCTGTACTTTGAGAGCAGCCATTCAGCTTTAATTTGAGGAAATTTACATTCAAATTAGATGAACTGTGTAGGAATGAAAACACATTTTTAAATTTCCCCCTTTTTAAGACAGTATCAGTCAATATCGATAACCTGCTGGCTATATTTTAGAGCTGTAGTCTCAATCAGAAGCCAGTTTTTTTTTTGAATGGTCCATCTCAACAAACGTTTTTGCATGAGTTGACTGAAATCTTATTTTGATAAAAGCTTGTATAAAAGCCTTCAACCCTTTCATTGTTTCCATGCCCACCAGCAGGCAGTGCTCATAATTTGACAGCAGCCTCATTATCTTCTAAGCTGCTGTTCTGCCTTCAAGCATATATTAGAAATATATGATGCTTATTAAATCTGGTGTAAACCAAGACCCTCTTTAAAAGTCCTTATGAGAAGTTTATGCTTATATGGCTGAGGGAATAAAAACAACTGAGAACATGAAACTAATGTTGTCGCCTATGACTTGCAGTTCCAATATACTGAAACACTCTGAATTAAAAGTCAATTTTTGTTCTTAACAGTTTGTTGCAGACTTTCGGTTCGCCCTATTACCTGATCTGTGGTATTTTTTTCTATGTATAATTTCTGTTTCAAGTAATGTGCTAATCCAATAACTGTAAACTATGTATAATTACAAATGTTATGCTTTCTTAAAATAAATAAATAATATGAGCCAGAAATGTTTCACATGATCTTCTCAGTATGCCTCATACTTTAATATATTGATTAGATATCAATGTATAGCGAGAGCAAATGTAGGTAATGTTGTGCAGCGTTTGTATCAGCCTGGGATGTTAATTCCAGGTTTTGTTCACACATCCTTGTAACAAATTCACTGCACAGTGGTGTGGCATCTGGTGAATGAAGAGGGTGGTAGAGTCCATTGCTAACATTTGTGATCTTTCTTCAGGTTTTGGACTTTGTGGGGAAGAGATGTGGGATCCTGCTTCGTGGACTGGAATCGTCTCAGGAGTGTTTAGGCCAAATAACTAACTTAAGGTTGTTTTTTTTTTTTTGTAACAATGTTGCCTTGATACTTATACAGAAATATTCCCAGGTGCTTATATAACACAGATTTCTGAAACTCTTTGCATAATGCATATCAACCCACATGTGCCTTTTGAAGTGTACATTTTCCATGACTGATTAAACAAATAGTGATTTCACATTTTAATTTGTTGCTGCATGTTGTACTGGAATAAAATACATTTCTAAATGTGACATGTATGGTGTTGTACTTTATTAAGCTCCATGAAGACTTTAATTTCTCCAGAACACAAAGTTAGAAATATATCTGCATACTGCGATCAGGGCATGTGAATGGCTTCAGTTGAAACATGAAAATGGGAGTGTCAAGTTGGCCCACAAAATAGCCCAGTCTAGTTTGTGAGGTTAGAAAAAAACAGAAAAACACCCTGACTTTTTACAGTGTATTGGTGTACAGTGTATGTGTAAGCACGTTACTTGAAACAGAAATTACATTTTCAAATGAAGACCATGGAGAGGCTCCTCCTGGTTCACCTCCGCTCCATGGTGAGCTCCTCACTGGACCTGCTGCAGTTCGCCTAGAGGCCCAGCATCGGGGTGGAGGACACCATCTGCTGCAGCGGGCGCTCACCCACCTGGAGACTTCTGGCAACGCTGTGAGGGTCATGTTCTTCGACTTCTCCAGCGCCTTAAACACCATCAGGCCGACACTGCTCCGACACATTTGCGTATACAGATTTATTAAATTGTTGTACACTGTGTTCTTGGTCGCAAATGACCAGTCATTAGAAATGAATATGTGAGATAATTTGGACAAACTGAGCTCAGGTATATCCTCTATTTGACAGATGCATGTGTACACACATGCACAAGGGAGATTTTAGGATAATTTCCTTTGCACACAAAGTATCTGTGGTCTCTTGACTGAAGTAAAACAGGTTTTACTTTACATAAATAACAGTTATTGATTTTTCTAAATAATTATGATTTTTTTTTATCCGCGTATCCGTTCACACGGGTAGACATTGACACCCCTACCATGAGCGAGTTTGTGAAAACACGCGTTACAGGCTACTGAAACTGTGCCGAATGATAAGACTTTTGCCAAAACTGAAAAAAAAAGGGGGGGGGGGGGGCATGCAATACATTATTTGTATAGATTTCCCATGGTTTTTTTTTTTTTTTGTTTTTTTTACAATAATATGAGCTTACCGGCACTGTTAAGTACAGGAAAAAGGTAAAAAAGTCCAACATTAGAATCATTGTTGATGTTTCCACAAGTTGTATCAAGAGGGTAGAGTGAATAATTTTGGTAGTTTTTAACCACTGAGTCTCAGGCTCTTGAAAGACAACAGACAAAGTCAACAGAAAGCTAAGATATCTAAAGATTTCCTCTGGGGAACGTTGTTTTTTCTTAAAGCTGGAACTTCCGCCTGCAGGCATCCATCTCGTGGCGCTAAAAACAGAAACAAAAATACTTTTAACACAATTGAGCACCGCACAGCTCTTCTGCATCAGATTTAATTGCTCCAGTACATGCAGAGGATTTATAAATGTTTATGTGAGGATGGAAGAGAGGACAAACAGTAATGTGAAAAAGTGTGTCCCCCTTCCTGATCTTACTTCTTTGCATGTTTGTCACACCTAAATGTTTCAGATCAAACAAATTTAAATATCAGACAAAGACACCACAAGTAAAATAAAGGAATTGAGATCCATCATTCTGGAAAATGTTATAAAGCCATTTGTAAAGCATTGGGACTCCAGCAAACCGCAGTGAGAGACATTATCCCCAAACGGTGAAAACAGAGGTGAACCTTTCCCGGAGTGGCCGGCCAACCAAAATTACAACAAAGAGCGCAGCAGTGACTCATCCAAGGCGTTCCAAAAGACTCCAAAACAGCATTCAAAGAACTGCCGGCCTCGCTCGCCTCAGTTAAGGTCAGTGTTCTGGACTCCACCAAAACAAAGATACTATACAAGACAGACAAAACAGACAATAAAGCTCCTATCTAAAATATCACCACAACCAGTAAAATCTGGTGGCGGTAGTGTGACGGTCCGGGGCTGTTTTGCTACTTCAGGACCTGAAGACTTGCTGTGATATATGGAACCATGAGTTCTGCTGTCTACCACTAAATTCCGAAGGAGAACATTCGGCCATCTGTAGGCAACATCAAGCCGAAGAGAATTTGGGTTTTGCAGCAGGACAATGATCCAAAACACACCTACAAGTCCACCTCTGAATGGCTGAAGTAAAACCAAATGAAGACTTTGGAGTGGCCTATTCAAAGTCAAAGACCTGAATCCTACTGAGATGCTGTGGAGTGATCATAGAAAGACGGTTCATGCTTGAGAACCTTCCAAAGTGGCTGAATTACAACAATTCTGCAAAGATGAGTGGGACAAATTTCCGCTACAATGCTGTAAAAGACGCATTACAAGTTAGTTCTTCCTGTTAAAGATGGCCCAACCAGTTATCACTTTTCCAAACAGGGCCATGTAGGTTTGGATGTATTAATAAAACTGTCTTTGATGACCTGAAACATTCAGGTGTGACACATGTGCAAAAAATGAAGAAATCCAGATGGATGGTGGCAAACACTTTTTCATACCACTTTACGTATGCATGGAAATTCTGACAAACGTTTGACCCACTCAGTGAGTAGCAAACAGACAAGTAATGAAAAGTAATTTATTAAACACCATCAAAATAACTTTTTCCTGTAAAGCATTTTAAGATGAGCTTTTAAAAAGAAAACAGTAGTCATCCTACAGATGTTTATATGTCGTGCTGTAGCCTGTCCAGTGATGTGAATTCAGTGTGCTATGTCTCCATACCGATCAGAAAAATGTCAGACTGAACACAACAGCAGCTGGAGAGTCTTGGCCTTAATAAGATCAATTTTTCAAAATATTTGGGAGTAGTGAATCAGTTTCATCAAACATTGCATTCAAAAAAGTATAAAGAAAACACACACACGGGATGCTTTAGTAACAGGAAAAAAAAAGTTGAGTGGAAATACCTCTCCTGAATGCAAGTCTAAAAAAGTGCGTTTTGAGATTAAAAACATGAGCTACACTCTGTGAGCTGTTTCACCTCAGGCAGATGAATGATGGAGCTCAAAGCTTGATTGGAGGTTGTTGATATGGTTGTGTGCTCTAAAAAGTTAAGTTGCTGAGACTTACCTTGAGGACCCACTCATATTCTCCAAACTTTGAGTCAAAAGTGCCTTTCTGTAAAGAGCGGAGCTTGAGGGTGAAGCGAGGTCCCAGCTCCTGAATACCAACTTTCTTCTCATTCTTGAAGATATACCTTAATGAGATACAATGAATTATTTAATTGATTTTCTAATTTCAAAGCAAGGAGGGGTGACGATTCACAGTTACAACAAACACACACACAGACACACACCTGTGGAATCTGAAAAAGATGAAGTCTCTCTGGTTGTGAAAGGTAGCGACTTGTCGACCAACAAACTGAGGATCTTGTGGAAACAGAGCGGCGAACAGCCGGCCGATGGTGTGTCCCAGACGAGTGGTGAAGTTGTTGAGGATTACTTCTGGATAGTGTTCGGTTGGATCTTTACCTCTTCTCTGCAGGAGTGATAAATAACCCAGTTTTCATAGAGCACAGCTTTATTTTTCCCCCCCCTTATATTTGTGGGATTTAGCAGCAGGCAAGAACTTTACAGATGGAACTTTTTGGTATACTGACACTGAGACACTCAGTTGTGAAGTGGGGAATTTTCTCATGAAAACAAATTTAGAATGTAAAAATTAAGTGCAATTAACTTAATGAAAGTTAATTAACTTGCAGTAATCATTCAGTTATCTTTTCCTGATGTTGACTGTTTCAACTACACTAGAAGAAAAGGAACTCAGCGCACAAGAGTTTGGTTTACCAACATACCTTTATCTCCTTGCGTAGTCGAACACTGCTGACTTTGAAGTGTGCAGTCGGCCCATCGGGTAGGTGGCACAGAACCAAACCATCTGAATCAAGTGGCTAAGGATGCTAACACAAGAAAACAGTTCACTTACTCCCATCATAACTTATTAAAATTCATTATTGGGATACTTCTAATGTCTTCCTCTCACCAGTTTTTTCCCCCCATACCTGTCACCGCTAGTCCAGGTGAAACAAACCCCAGTGTGATTGCTGTGGTGGTGTGGACCTTTTGTTGACGTGTAAACGTGTGCCTCTGCACCCTATTATGCACCAAACAAGCTAACATGCCTGAAAGCAGGTGGGTGAGAGTACACTGGCAGACAAGTGGTGAGGTGTTTACTGATGAGGTTCTAATCTGAAGTGGAACTTTGAAATACAACAGAAAAACTCTACATTTAAAATGACCAAGTTATAGAACTTACTGTATTATCACAATAACTTGACAGAGCAGTTAATCTGCAAGGATACTGGGCACGTGGCGATCCTCATTGACGACCATGAGGTAGGTGAAGTTCCTGGAAATGCACTGTGGGATGATCCTCTTGAGAGCCAAACCTCTTCTGTAGTACACGTGTGCATTTGGGATCACTGTGGCCAGCTGCTCACAAAACTTTACAGTCTTCTGCAAGGTGAACAAGAGAGCAGGCATGTTGAACATAAAGTGTTTGAAATTAGAGAAAGAGCCTCAATAAACCTCAAATCACACATCTTTCCTGTGTCGGCTGCATGGAACAGGCTGAGAGAAAAGTACCATACTGATCTGCATATAACAAATTGGTCTGAGAAAGTGTGATTTTCTTATATTTGGGTCTTACACAGTATTCAGCTTCTGATGTGTCAATTTCTGCACAAGAATAGCACAAAGCCCTCAAAAACCACAGGATCACAAAGACAGTGAGGCTGAGGAGCACACGAAGAACAGTGAACTGATGTTCACAAATACATAACCTATCCTTTCATGGAAACAAGATTTAACGATTTTCCCAATCACGAGCACTGCAAAAGCATGGGTTGTACAAAGTTGTGGGTCTGGAGCTAAAAAAAACAAAAAAACACACCCTCTCCTCCACATCTCCTGTATTTAAATGGCAAGGTTGGTATTTGCACCGTTACACTGTCTAGAGACTCTGTACTACGAAAGACTCTGTACATCAAAAGTAATAAAAAAAATATTTAAAAATATATTCTTGAAATGCTAGTAGGAATTTAAAATTGCATCAACATAAATGACATAAAAAGCACAACATAATAATTTAAAATGAAAAGTGACTTACCCCTCTGGGTCTGTCTGATGTTGTGATGAGCACTTTGGGATTTGTCAATCCTTGGAAGTAGGCAGAAAATTCATCAGTTCCCTCATCAAAAGCAACCTGTGGACAAAATGTAATAAAAAAACTCATCAAGTTATGCCAGTTCATTAAGATATGGATAGAAAGACTTGAAATACTGTGCATACCTCTTCATCCTCTGGGTCAACTGTTGTCTCATCATACACCCTCTGGTTCTCTATTGTCTTAGGGACCTCCTTTGGTGGCGCCTACATAAATAACAGAAAAATATAAAGATGTTAGAAGTCACTGCTGCTGCTACAATTGAGAAAATTTATTAAAATACCTCGACGCTCAGGATTTAAAATAACATAAAAACAGAAAACTCACCTTGTCACCTAAAGCTTCCCTCTCCTTTTGCCTCTTTTTCCTCAGCTGCATCTTTTGCTGGATAACAAAGAAAATAAACAACACTTCATGATGATCATCCATCAGTAACATTTGATCAGCTTGGTTTTTAGACAATCTGTCACCATTTTTTTAATCATTCTTTTGTTCTTGTCATGTTTTATTTCTCTTGTACAGCACTTTGAAACACTGGATTCATCAAGAAATGTATTAAAAATTGGCTGCCAGCCAGATCTTGATGATGACTGACCAAGGAAGAAATTTAGGCAAACTGCACTGTACACCAGCTTTAGAGCATCACATATGACAAAAAATGGTAGAGGGAGAACTGATTTTAGGCTGATTTAAGTTTTGAACTAATTGCAATCTACATGGCTTCCCAGATTTATCAAGGTGTGTCAAATGTGTTTTCCATCAGCTACAGTTCAGAAGACATTAGCCGACAGAGCAGGCCAGCAGCACCTACATGGCAGTATATCCACAGCAGTTCGGCTTCAAATTACCACCCATCATTTTGATTGATTAATTCAACTTAGGGTCTCAGGGCACCGCAGCTGACCTCTGCTGACTATGGTTAAAGACATGCTGTGTGTGATCCCATCGCTCGGATGTCCTCAGAAAAACGGATTAACTGGATTTTGTCTGTGGGGAAAATAACGAACCAGAGTTGCTCCTTAAAGTTGTGTTGTTCCGATCAGGAACGAACACAAAGATTGTTGCAGTTTCCAAAGATTCCAAATCGCATTGTGTTCCCATTGTGCATCACTGCGAGTTTCAGTTGCAGATTTAATTTCTACCCGTTCTGCGTGTTTACCTTTCGCCTTTCTTGCTTGAATTTCATGAACATGAGGTGTCTCCGTTGTTTATTCTTGATTTCGGACACACTGAAGGTGGGGGGAAAAGTAGCTGTCTCTGGCTTCATCTTTTTCGCGTCGCCTCCCTCCGTCTCCAACCCGACTTTCTCTCCGTCCCCCTCCTGACTTGCACCCCTCTTCATCTTCGGGGCCTTATTCTTCTTTTTCTTCGCCTTACTTTGCTGATTTACAGGGACCTCCGTAAATTCCATGTCTTCTCAAGCTGCTGTTTTCACGTGTGAGGAGAATGACGTCTGTTCATTTCCGGGAACAAGAGGTGAACAATCTCAGAGAACCGGTCTGACCTCTAGTGGTGAGGAGGTCAAAAGACAACTTCTGTGCGGAATCGTTGGCAGCGCAGAATTCCGTTTTTATTCAATTTAATGAAATGCTATACAAAACTCAAGATTTTAAAATCAGACTACATAGATTATCTCTATTTTTCGCAAGCTTTCAAAATATCTTGCCTAAAATGAGGTGAGTGCTGCATCGTGCTGAGGGTGGTGCAGCGCCCCCCGGTGGAGAACTGGTATTTCTACAACAACCAGAAAAGACATCACATTTTTTTTTATTATTTTTATTTTAGTTTGGTTATATTTTGAATTCAGCATTATTGCAAACTAATTCAATTGTAATGTTCATGATAAGCTTATTTATTCATATAGCACTATTCAAAATTATATTTGCAGCATACTTTATCATACCACAACCACAACAAACAAGACCCAATCGAAACAATGAAACCATACAACTTCTGGACAGTTTCTAGCTTTAAAAAAAGTTGTAATAATGTGGCAGAATTTATGGTTTAGTCTGTAAATGAAAAAAGTTTTTCTCACATTGTCCCTGCTTTCTTCAACCTTATATTCAGTGTAATTTGGCTATTCGGACCATTAGGTGGCACTGCTTATTGCTCTATCGTAAAATTTTGGTCTGTTCATTCATTTATCTACTATGTTGCTTTATCCTATTTGAGGGTGAGTTTTGGGGCCACTCCAAACTTTAGGAACAAATAAGACAGGTAGAATGCAGGACAAGTCACCCATGTGCCAGTGAGCAAATACAGACAGAGAGTCACACAGTGTCACATTTATCAGTATTTACCCTCAAACAGTTAATTCATCGATCTGGGGTGGCTGAGGCTGTGGAAAAACTCATGCACATACAGGGAATATAGGTAAAACATGAAACTCTGCACAGACCCCCCCCCCCCCCCCCCCCCCCCCCCCCCCTCCAAAAATAGATCATACTTTACTTTATGGAGATATAAATTTGCAGCTTGATTCAAGATATTTAATAATAAAACAACACCGTGCTTCATTGAAACACATTAAAAGTCTTTTTTTTTCCTTCCAGAAATTGATTTTAAACTAATTTGGCTCGATGGCTTGACATCTGCATTCAGGCCTGCACATTTTAAAGCAGGGAGAACCCTTGGAGTCTACTTTTCTCTCAACCAATCTGTATTTCCTCTTCAGCAGCCAATGTACCAATCCACAACCTGTCTGAAGGCCTTGTAAATCACTGGATTGAAGGAACAGATCAGTCCTCCGCCGCGCCACAGCTGAGCCCTCTCCCTGTTCAGATCTCCCAGGCAGGCCACCTGGTCCTCATAAGCCTGTGACACACACCACTTGGAGTGATCGTCGTAGGACTGGAACAGGACTGATTTGGAAAGCCGAATCCTCTTGATGTTCATGGTGTGCTTGGGCAGAGAGCAGTTGGAGGGCAGCTTGTGGCCTTGTCTCTGCCAGGACTCCACCAGGAGGTCGGCACCCAGAGCTTGAGCTACCCAGCCTGTGTAGATATCTGGTTGAGAAAAGTGTATATAAAATAGCCAGATGAAGAAACATTGAAAAATAATATCTTAACATTTGTTATGGCATTTGTTTAGCTGTCTTGACAAATTCACAGAAGAGTAAAATTAAAGAAAACTATAAATTCATTGCTTGAATCTCACAGCTGTACGTTTCTTCAGATCATGTAAATTGTTGTGGCAACAACAGAATCATCATCTGATTTATATCCCAAACATCAGGCTCTTAATACTGTGATTACAACGATGATAAAGATGAGCTATAAGCTATATATATATAAATATATAGGGGAGTATACCAATTGGCCTCTAAACAGAAAACAACAAGGAATCTACCTTATCCAAGTTAGAGCCATGCATAACCCAGGTAACATCAAAGAAAGAAAAGGTGCATGTCATGAGTCTGTGGAGAATTGCTCAAATTCCTGCAGAAAACCCTCACAGGCACATGGAGAACATGCAAACTCGACACAGAAACTTCATGGCGTATACGTATAGCAACACTACAGTGTAGAAGAAAAACATTTTACCATCCACAAAGTGTTCTGATTTCGCAAAGCTGATGAACTTCTCCCCCTGAATGGAAAAAAGCTGCTCCACTTGCTTATTTGAGGTCAGCTGTGGTTTGGAGCCTTTACATAACTGGGCCAACTGTGGCAGGTCAGCCAAGAAAGCAAGGGGCACGGAGCAGTTGTAGAAACGCGGGTAAAGGTAGACCAACTGCTTTGCTGGAGATAAAAAAAACAGACAACATTTTGTCCATCTGATACAACTGCATGGTACACTGTAGGAACAATTGCAATGCTCAAAAATGTAAAAAAAAAAAAAAAAAAAAAAAAAATAGCTTTAATGTGACCAGTTAAGACCAAGTCACTGTGTATTAAAAAAAAAAAAAATTGTGTTACATATGAGCTGGAGTAATTCAAGTCGTATGGTTTCATGTGGGTTCACTCACCTATACGAATGAAGTGTTCATACTGATAGGTCACGCACAGAGCAGTCTGACCATTGACTTTACCAGAGGACGGGTATAAGTAGCCCTTTTCGGGGAACGACGGGAAATGAGGAATGCTGTGCGATAGCCAGAAACCTTGACTCTGGTCAAAGAGCAGCACCCCTGCAGGATGTAAAGAAACACATCTGTTCAAACGAAAGCACACATATGGATGCACACATGCACGCAGACCAGCAAGCAAGTCTGCAAACATTGCCATCAGTGTTGTGTCAGGACAACTCATAGTCCACGCAGTTATCAGGCGGACGCTCTTTGCCCGTTTCCTCCCCCTGACGCCAAATCATATCGATCAGTTTTATATTGCAACACTGTGAGTTCCTGCAAAATTATATTTCAAATCAGAAATACTTCTCCATTTATATAAACAATTGCTATATTCACAGAATTGCTCTAAAGAAGCCACTTTATACTGCAATAGTTGCACTTAAGCAGTATCCTTAAAAAGTAAACTTTCACAGTGATACACTCAACAGGTCTGCCCATAAAAAGAGAAAAATTGCTCACTGTGAACATCAAACCACTCCAATTTTAATTTCAAGGTAAATACAAGGTTGTTTTGAATTGGATGGCGACACCATACACAAAATGTTGGGCCATTTCCATTGGTGACTGTTGTGTAACACCCCTCTTCTAGCTGCATGTCAACAACTGGACATTGGGTTGGGAGAACACTGTCCAGTTCTTGTCAGCAAACCAGATTTTTGGTTACATGATGATGTTATTTGTTGGTGAAAGGTCTGAATTGCACATGCAGGACCAGTTCAGCACCTGGACCCTGGCTGGTTTAATGGATACCATATAAGGGTTATTAAGAATGACTGTCTTTCTAAGATATAAAAGTTTTTCCTAAAAAAGAGATGTTGTTTAGATAGGAGTAACCATACCGATTCAACCTCACATCATTAGGCAAACAGGCTTTTAACTGACAACGACTTGGCCTTTCCCTCTAATCTTTATTTGGTGGGATACACTGTTCATGGTTTCTATAAATTATTTTTCTATCAATCTGACTATCAAACAGATACTTTTTTTTTTCTCAGATCATTTTAAATAAGCTTTGACCCAGAGAGGACGATGGACTTTCTTTATTTGTTCACGTTGTTTTCTGTGCAGGCATTGTTCTGAAATTGATCCACAATCTTCAGTTTGTGGCAGATTAGTGAATGTTTGCCCTTCTTTACATTCTAGAGGGAAAGTTCCTCTGAATTGTTACTCATTTTTTTGTGCCAAGTCCTGTTTCTAACCTGTTGTCTTGTTGTCCTCTGTTTTTAATTAATGCAAACTTCTTTCCCACCTTTCTATTTCCTCTGTACCAGTCCAGATGTGTTTTTCCAAGACATTCAAAAAGATATTCTATTTTTCTTGAAGTATTAAGATATCTCAGTTTAAACTTCTGACATTTATATTCTCTTTGCCATATCTACAAACTACTGCATCCTGTTACATTTAACACATGTCCCAACTTCTATTAGATTAGAGACATTCACTGAAAAATGTTGCAATTTTCTTTAACTTAAGATTTGAAGTAAGATATTCTTACATACTCAAATTAAAGTTACTGTTTGTTCACAATGTTAGTTGTTATTTTGCACAGTTTTCTCTTTGGAAAGATAGCTATTGTCTTTCAGAAACAGCCACAATACAAGATTATTGTGCAAGTAATGACTCAAATGAGTGGATAAAAATGGCAATTTTTCGTTCATCGATTACCTTTTGTGTGTCCATATCCTTGGATGTATTTCAGGACTGGCGGTCCGTCATTGTAGAGTGCATAGGCCGAACTGTTAGACTAGAAGAGCAATTCTTTTAATCATACATTATCTGAAAAAAAATATAAATAAATAAATACACATTTGGAAACCCATGCATTTTAACCTAAATATTTTGCCTACATCCCCTGTGAGTATAAAATTACAAGCACACATGTCTTCTCTGGCCACAACACTTATTATCATAGTTGGTAACATTATTTTAGGACAGTGTCCAAAATGGTGAAACAGCTTGTTATATTAGGTAGATTCCCCCCAAGTTATAAAAAGCAAAAGCAAAAGTAAAGTTTTCTTTTTCAATCATGTTAGGATTTGTTTTTTGTTTACCTATGGATAACCTCATCATTTTATCTTTCATATTGTGAAAAAACAAACACAAATCTGTTTAAAAAAGTTTGTTCATGTGGAGCTTCAGTTTGTAGGGGGGAGAAAAATCAGCATCCATTCAGGAAATTGCTACCAGCACCACCACAGTTCATCCTAATTAAAGAGACAAGGTTCTACTCAGGAATCAGAGTCTGAAACATACTTAAGAAGAGGAACACAGTATCACCTTGTAGACTTTTTCATTATAAAGCTGGTCCAGTGTGTTCCCCATGGCTCCTTGGCTGCTGTTAATCATAAATTCACTCATCTGCCATTTCCCCACTGATGAGTCCAGGTACATGTAATCCACCCCACTCCCAATCTCACCAATCCTGTACTTGGGCAGCTTGTAGATGATGAACCTGGAGAGAATTAACAATAAAGCTGTTTTATGTGTAGAAAACAAAACAAAACAAAACAAAACAAAAAAGGAAGCAGTATATTTCTGTGCAAAAAGACGAGAAGCATTTCAAGCACTGCTGCTAAAGCCTCAGATATGGCATGATCAGATTAAACTGCAGTACATCCTTTGGATTGTTGACAATATTAAAATGTATGTTATAAACTCACCAATCAACAGGCTCACCAGCTTCATTCCTGCAAGAAATACTAGCACTGCTCCCTGAGCAACAAAAAATCATGACAATAAAGTGGAGACATATGCTGCAGTCTGCAGCCATGTCGAGTGGCTCCTGCAGCTGAAATCAGCACAGTGGAAAATAAAAAGGAGCAATCTGACATTTGCTGTGAAAGTGAGTGCGTTATAACTGAGTACCTTTGGTGGTTGACAGCTGCTTGCAAATGCAAAACAGGAAGTCATAAGACATGGTCACATGAGACGGAAGCGCTGACAAAACTGTGTGGGTTTATGGAATCATGGCTTTAACAAGCATTAAAAATGAAAACACTTCAACCACATGAGCAAACTATTGCACTGATGTATATTTAGAAAATGTTCCTTCACTTGTTTTATTCTTTACATTTATGTTTATCAGTACCTTCTTTCTTCCTTTTCTTTTTCGAATTCCATCTCTATAATACGAAAAACATGAAAGGTTCTATTGACATATTTATCATGTGAAGCTCGTTCATAGCTCCATAATCACTTCACCACAGGAATTAAATCAGCATCTTTGCAGAAAATTGGCCCCTGCATCACAAAATGTAACCTCATTTTTAGGGAAGTGTTCACTCAGAGTATGAAACATACTTAAGGAAGACTTTAGTGTTTACTTCAGTCTGATGGTTCTCACATCTTAGAGATTTCTTTTTTTTTTAATTATTAATAAGGTTGTCACTGACCACTGAGCTGTAAATCTTTTATTGTATTAAAAAAACATGCCATATTACTGTAAAACAGCGGTAAAACAAAATCAGTTTTTAAGTGAAACTGAGTAACAAATTCAATGCTAGATATTTAGAGTCATAGTAAGAAATTAAGCTTTATACAATGAAACTATGGTGTCCAGGCTATTGCATTGAATTAGGGAATGTAATCTATTTCTGACAAAAGATTTACTAGAAAAAATAAACCAAGCAAGGCCTGAGGTTACTTTGGTTTACAACGTAGAGGGTTTAGTCCCAGCTCTCTGCTGCTATTGAACTGATCACATGTGAGAGGACATCACATGCAACAAAAAAGAAAGAAAAGAAAACAAAGACTTTTTGCAAATGTTTACTATGTACAATTTCGGAGAAACAAATTTTAAAGTTAGAGTTCTTCATGGAAGTTGTTATTAAGACTGTATACCTTTTTCATCCTTTATATTTTCTCTTGAATACCACTAATGCTAAACAGTCAGTTGCAGCTTCTCTGGGCACTGTGACTTTCTCCCACAATCCAAAGACACACTTTGGCTAAATTGGATGAGTCTGTGAATATTCGTATGTCTGAGTGTCTCTAATTTCCTCTGATGTGTTTCTGAAATCTTCAAGCTATCCTGCTGTTTGTTCAGTCACAACAGGGAGAATTGTTTTTTGCTCGTCATGGTTCAACAAGGACAAAGGAGATGGATGGATGGATGGATAGTTTTATCTTTCTCTGGTTGTTGTTGTTTCAATTGGAAATGTCTTTAGTTTAATTTTTCATTCAGTAAATCTATGCTTATTATCTATACTTAAAGTCCCTGATGCTGTAAAAACGAGTGAAAAAACAAAATCACAGCTATTGAAACAAACTGGCATAGTAGTACTGAAGATCACAGGTGGAAGTACCTCAGAACTGTGATCACTGGAGTAAATGTGTTACTTCACAATAGTAGACAGGCAAAGGTAGACTTTGGTCCAAATTGTTTTTTGACAGAGTAATTTAAAGTGAGAAAAAACTGTCTTCATAGCATAAAGATAAAATAATAATACAGTTAAAAAAAAGTCAACGTAGGTTTGCACATTCTATTAAATCTTTTGGTAAAAACAGTTTGAGAATTGGGAAGTAGCCAGGTTTCCTTAAAGTTTTTAAAGATCTGCATGCAGACTATAATATGTTTTGCAAACAACATACTGGTATTTGAAGCTATGAGTTTGACAGAAAGACTACCTCTCTGCATTTCTGTTAATCTGAGCACCTATTTTAAAAAAAACTTTACTTCTTCAGAAGCATTTCATTTGTAAACATTTGAAGCTATAAGAAGTGCAGCTACAATACAATAGAACTGTGTTTAAGATGTTTTAATTCTTTCAGGTTAGTCTGAGTCTCAGTAATGGACAGTGGACATAAGTGAATGTTTGGGAACATATCTGCAAGCATGAATATGCAATGACGCTCACGGCTCAAGTACAACAGGTTGAACGTCCTTTAAGGTGACTCCCCCATGTCGAAGTGCAACAGTAGTACCACCCTCTCCACAAAATGCTCCAGCACGGACTGGCAAAAGCAGCTTTTGCCAGGGACGGGGTGAGAGACTGAGGACATCAAAGGGACGGCATCATGACAACTCCTTCAGATCAGGTAACTCTTCACTGAGACACACAAAGTGGCTCCCCTAAATGTACACGACTCTGTCTATTTTGATGGGGTCAGTGGCCTGGAGGCCAAATAATAATCTGCAGGACTCAGAAGTGATGAACCACTTTTAAACTTGCATGATGCAAAAATGGAAAAAGAAAAAAAAATAAGGGTTTTCTCTTTTCATTACAAATTAAACTCCACCTTTAATTTTCAATTAGACACCGGTTTTAAGCACATTTACTGTATTTCTTTACTATTAGGAAGAGAATTTCAGAGAAAATGTATAAATACAATCTGACAGTTTCAGGCTGAAAATATTCAACATTTTGCTTTTATCATTTCTTTTAAATATGCAAATTCATTAAAGAATTATATTGATCTCTTTCAACTTTTTGTCAATATGTGGCATTATGATAATCATGATTTCATGTTTTAAGCTTCTTGTATTTCTATGATGGTTCTGATGATATCACGTTCCATAACAGCCGCCAGCTGTTGAAGATATAATCATCAACAGTAAATAAATATGTACACATATATAAACACATCCAAGTGAACGCTGACTTTAAGAGAGTTGATTAGTTGTTACTTGTCTATGCAGAATGTGGAGTTTGTGCGAACAGGCTACGGAAAGAACGCCGTGAAGGTGCTGGTCATCCGCAGGGAGGGGAGTCATCACTACATCATAGAGCTGAAGGCTGATGTGGAGCTCACACTGAAGACACGAAAGGACTATCTGACTGGAGATAACTCAGACATCATCCCCACGGACACCATCAAGAACACGGTTCACGCTCTGGCCAAGCTCAAGGGGGTGAGTCTCCGATGGCTCTGCCAGGAACAAGACAATGCACTGCAGCTTGTAATCCCTGTGAGGAGCACAGCTGCACGATTATCTGTCACTTTCCTAATCAGCACTTCATACACAACCCCTCATTTTAATATCAGTTAAAGAGACGGGCACTTCTGTTAGTGACCGGGGTTAAATGAACTGAGAGGACTGAGCTGTTTTCAAGACATGTTTCTTTCACAGTGGATTGTTTTTGGATTATAAAGAAAAATCCTATAAAATACAGCAAAATACCAATTTTGGGACTTAATAAGCCTCTAGTAGGAAACTGAATTTGTATGCTTCTCTCTGGAGTAACAAACAATTCAGTTTGTTCAACATGAAACTGGGTGGACCAGTAGCGCATTTCAAACTGTCAGTATTATGTATGTCTGTTTGTCACTGAGGGTAAGATGGCACATCCATTGATGAACGCAAATTCCCGATAGGTGTCAATGTGAGCCAAACAAAGGAGAGTAAGCATGTCCACAAGAGGTGCAGTGGTTTGAGTTGCTGTTTTACAATTATTAAAAGAAGCAGGTTTCAGCCTCATATGAGTGCTGCCTTCTTTGACGTGATCCTTCAGTTTGCTTAAAACCGAGATTATCTGATGTAAACCTTCTCTCTTTTATCAACACCTACAGGTGAAGAACATTGAACAGTTTTCCTTGGACATTTGTAATCATTTCCTAACCTCTTTCAACCATGTGCTGAAAGCCAAAGTTTACATGGAGGAAGCTCCATGGAAAAGACTGGAGAAGGTAAAATTCTTTCATGGCTCCCGGACCAACAGTCATGGTGGGACTGAATTGCTCATTGATGTTGTTTGTTACCAATGAAGAAAATATGTGTAATTTTTTCCCCCCCCTCAGAATGGAGTCGAGCATGCTCATGCATTCATCTTCAGTCCAGAGGCTTGTCGCTTCTGTGACGTTGAACAAAATCTCAATGGTAATCATGCACGCATGTACATATACACACACGCAGAGCTTTAAACTGTGAAAGGTATAAACACGTTTGATTCAATCTGTTTTCTTTTAAAAGATCTGATCTGTTGTGGCAATTGAAAGGATTTCCCTTGCTCAGCATATGGTGGAACAAGATCTAAATACTGACACTTTGATCTCCTTAACCCCGCCCAAAACAAAAACATCTTAAACAATATACTCTAGATTAATAAGGTTCATTCCATCCTGTTGCAAAAACTGTGATTTTTATACACACTTTAAGATATTTTTTCCATGGTCACTAACTCTGTGTTCGACACAGGCACCCCTGTAGTTCACAGTGGACTGAAGAACATGAAGGTGCTGAAAACCACCCAGTCTGGTTTTGAAGGCTTCCTCCGAGACCGTTTCACTACTTTGCAAGAAACCAAGGACAGATGTTTCTGCACCTCTGTCTACTGTCGGTGGCTGTACAATAACAGTCAGGATGTCAACTTCGACGCTGCGTGGTAATTATCAGTAACAGACTAGTTTGAGAGAAGTCTGCATTCACAACGAAGAGACATTATGCTGAAGCTGATGGATAATCTTAACACAGGAAGACTGTGAAGGAGACGATCATTGAGAAGTTTGCTGGCCCTTTTGATCGTGGCGAGTTTTCACCCTCTGTGCAGAAGACCCTCTATGAAACTCAGGTTTTGGCCCTGGACAGACTTCCTGAGGTGAGATCTTGTAAACATGAAATCAGCATTCTGCTTGTGACACATATCAATGAAAATTAAAAAACAGACAAGACTCAGTTACTTTTTTCCTTCTATTTTTCTAAACAGTCAATAGCAGGGACACTTAAGATATGACAATTTAACTCTCCCAGGACAAGAAATGATTCTACTTCTGTAGAAATGCAAAAAGAAGATTGTAACAAGTGTTTACAACTTTAATATTGTATATCATCAGTTTTAATCTGGTGGTTATTTTGTTTTAGTCTAGAACACAGGTGTCAAACTGCATTCATCAAGGGCCGGCATTCTGCATGCTTCAGATTTCAAGAAACGGAGAGATGTCAAGTTTTTCATTCATAATTAAAAATGGTTTTTTTGGGGTTTTTTTTTTAATACAAGCAATTTTTGTAGGTAGATAAAATATATTAACAAAAAATCCTAAAGACTTCAGGCCTTTTGCACTGTTTTTGTTATTAAAACACATCACTACATTGCCTATCACCCACTTCAAAGTCTTATACTAAATACAGCACAAAACACAGAGAGAAGTCAAACTGTTACAAGTGTTTTGTCTTTTAGATGGAAGAAATAGAGATTGTGATGCCCAATCAGCATTACTTCACCATCGACATGACAAAAATGGGTCTCAGCAACAAAGATGAAGTAAGATCTGCTTTTGAAACTAACTTCAGAAGTTGTTTAAGGAGGAAGTGATATGGTTTCTAACATGTGTTACTTTGCCTCTCAAAAGGTACTTCTTCCTCTTGATAACCCGTCGGGGAACATTACAGGGACAGTACGCCGGAAACAGCGAGCCCGACTGTGAAACCACCACTGCTGTACTCAGACATCAGTCCAAATGTCCTTTTTAAGAGGAAATCCAGTATCATGTATACTTCAATAAAGATATACCACTCAGGACTTGTCAAAAATATATTTTGCTGTTGACCACGAGAGGTGAATATGGAACTAAATAAAAAACAAAATGAAACCACTTAGAATTAATTAACGAACATTGATCTTTGGTGAGAAAAGAGCACCATTTATTGCAAATCTTGGGGTGAAATATTCAAAATCCAGTGTAAGGTTGCACATATATATTAGTCATACACACTTCAGTACAGATGTCAATGTGTGTCAATGTTAAAAGCACCACAGGTAGGTGTGTTTGGGGGGACAGCAAAAATAATAATAATAATAACAAAAAAGCTTTATTCTTACATGCTAAGACTTTTGGACTCAAGATGTCCAGGTTGAATATTAAAATATGTTAGGTCAAAATTAAACGCTGGACAGTTATACTCTGTGTGTATCAAGTGTTCAGGTACAACAGACCATACACAGTTTTTAACTTTATATCATCTTATATACAGATACTGTTCAGAACCATCATGTCGGCAAGTCCATACCACAATCAATGTGCATGGATGTAAGCGAGCAGTGCTTGCAAAATCAATCAACTGCGCACGCGCATTGATATGGGAACATTCACAGCCTTCGCACGTTGAATATCTCTGCTTGCATGAGCAACGTTGTGACTTTTGAGGATAAAATCCTGCTTCAATGATGAGCAGAATGTGAAGGAACACACACTGAATGTTTCACCTGCTGGTATGAGAAATTTTTTCATTTTGGCAGTAAGTGGGCGGAGCCAGTCGTCACAACAACAGACACGTGATTGGTTAAAGTCCAGGGAGGCGCCAAAACTGCTTTTTACAAGTATGACTACTAACCTGGCCGCACGGTGGCATAGTGATGTCTCACAGCAAGAGGGTCCCGGGTTAAAAAACCAGCCGAGGTGGTGTGGAGATTCAAACCAAAGGTTCTTTCCCGAAGACCAGAGTGGTATTTTGTTATTTACCTGACGGTTTCGGCAGCTGTCAGCTGTCTTCTTCAGAGTGTCACGTGATGTTGTTGTGACGTATCTTGTCAGCTGATTTATACAGGTTTTGGCGCTATTGTCCCACTAGTGGAAGCGGGAGAACAGCGCCATCTGCAGTCCGACTTCTTGAGTACAGCATCCCAGGTGTGTGAAAGCAGAAAGGCCCCCTCATCCCGGTTAACTGTCTCGGGGGAACGTTTCCGAATTTCAATAGCCTGGAGATTGGGTGCTCTCCCCGCGTGTGTGTTTGGTTCCTCCCACACCGCCACCTGGCGACCCTAAAATGCCCCTTGGTGTGAATGTGACATGTGTCTCTATACGTGTTTACCCCACTGTTCAGGGTGTTCCCCAGCCTCGCCCACAGGTAATTGGGATTGGCTACTACACCTCACAACCCTGAAAAGGATTAGCGGCTCCAGAAGGAGTACTAACCTTCAGTTACTGAGTACTTAAACGTGATTTGCTGACGGTTGACATGATACAATACTTGCCGGGTTGTATTTCAGGTCTTTTGGATTATAGAAAGATTTTCAATCTCTGCAGTTGATTGACTTGCACACAGAGCTCCCTCGTGTGTGGATCTCATTTGTGCTCAGATTTTAGCAGGGATTTGCCGTGACACATTACACTATGTAACACACATTTTGTTCCTGGGTGG
Organism: Salarias fasciatus; assembly: GCF_902148845.1. Lineage (NCBI taxonomy): Eukaryota > Metazoa > Chordata > Actinopteri > Blenniiformes > Blenniidae > Salarias > Salarias fasciatus. The sequence goes on along the minus strand of NC_043766.1, from coordinate 15,964,491 downwards.
AAAGTACGTTTTCCTCACTTCTCAGATCTGGACAGATCAAAGACATGGTCATTATGCTGTTCAAACTTTGCTTCTTTGTCTTTGGTGAGGAAATAATTGATTTTTAAGTAAAGATCTGCATTTCAGCAGCTTTCAGTTTATGTTAGTACGGCTGCAGCCATACAGTATCTACCCCTCCTGGGACGCACAGCACCCCGAGCTTGAACCAATTGCTCGCAAACACGAAGCACTGGATTGACTCATGACGACAGGAGGGATTGTTATAAATACGTCATGCATGTCCTATTCCACATGAAATACTGTGGAAAATGGGAAAACAAAAGGCTTCATGGCTCTGGTTTTAAAAGCAAAGTTTAAAGGGGGAAACTGGTGTTTTCCTACAAGGAACCAGGAAAAATCACTTTCAATCCAGGAACAGAGACAAGTAAAAATTTTATTACGTAGTGTTATAGGTAAATTCATTTTGCGCGCGCACACACACGCACACACACACACACACACACACACACACACACACACACACACACACACACACACACACACACACACACACACACACACACACACACACACACACACACACGCGCGCGCACCAGCACTGCTCAGCTCGACTCGGCTTGGCTCAGATCAACTCAAACCCGGCCACTTCCCATTACAACAGAGCACGACCTCTGCGTGGGTGGAGTTGTCAGATCGAGGCAACTCGAAACTCAAGTGACAGGTTGCAGGTCGCTCCATCTAGCTCTCACTAAATCTGCCCGTCAGCCAACAGAAGAGATGTCTGGACCTCACTGTTGCTCTACAGGGCTGATTTCTGTGCAACCATCTGTGATTGTGATCGATCTTTTTAGGATCGCATTTTTCCAAAAAATGGTGGGGTTTGATACTAATGGGCGAACCGCTCTCCTGACTCATCTAGCGACATCGTGGCCTGGCCAATCAGCGGCCGGCCGTCTGCAGACGGCACGTTTTCGACTCGACTCAGCTCGATTGGAACCACAGCCGAGCAGGTACTAAAAAAGTATCTGGTATCAGGTAATAATACATAATGCAAAATCTGAGGCGAGCAAATAGGTACTAGTGGACAAGGACCAATACACAAAGATAAATCATACCTGCAGAGTATTCTCCCCCAACTGTTGTCTTTTAAATAAAACACACAAAAAAAAGAAAAGAAAAAAAAAAGAACAACACATCTCAAGCAGCAACAATGAGAACGTCTGAAACAGTAAACAGTGGACACTGTGTGCAATCCATTTTGGAGTCCATGCTCATAAAAACATACAGCACTCAAATCCTGTTAAGGTGCCACTGTGGGCCGAGGAGTCTTTGTGAAACGCCAGCTAACCTGGCAGGGGTTCTCCTGACACATGATTGTCACTGAGGCGGATGCTGGGCTGACCTGCGGTGCTACGAGGCATTGCTCTTGAGGTGTTGGGTTTGCAGTGGCTTCACATGATACTCATAGATCTTTAGTGCAGGCCCGAGCTTTATGGACAGCCCTGTCAGGACATCATTACGCGTCATCAGGAGCAGCGACTTTCCATCAATTTCCTGTCAGGTGGAGAGAGAAACGTTTAATTGGAGGTCTAGTCTGCTGCCGTTTGATGAAAGGAATTCTGACAATGATTATTAACCTGATCCTGGAAAGCAGTGGCCTGCTCCTCGAAACCTGTAGCTTTGAAGTAGTTGACAACGTCCACAACCCCCCAGTTGGAAGGGTCTGGCAACTGACCATTTTCCACTGGGCTGCAGGACAGAAAATAGTGTCTATTTTGTAATGTGAACATACACTCATCTGTATTAACGATGTGACAAATTAATTTAAATAGCAATAAAACAATCCGGTGAAAGGCATACCTTTTGGTTTCAACAGAGCCATTAGCCTTGTCTTCCATGCCAGCTGAAAAAAATAAATCAATAAAGCAAAATTAGACATAACACTGTTTACAGCTCTGCTGATTTGAAGGTATAATTCCATCCAGCTGGTGTCAGAAAATTCACAATTTAGGAAATTCAATCACAAATATAGTCATCATCAGCTGAGGCACTGGAGAGCAAGCAAATGCAGATGTTGTCAGTACAGGGTGAATATTCATCCACTGACTTTCCATGAAACAGCAGAAACCTTTTAGGCCTTATTCAAAGCACACATTCTGGAGTTCAGGGGTTAATTTCCATGGTTAAATCCTTGTTACTTCAAAAGCAGACAGCCTGTGCACATTGTTCAGCATTTGGTATAAAGGGGTGCTTCAAGTTTTCTAAATGAAAAAGCTTAGAGCTTGACATAGTTAGGTCATCTTGGTCCACTGTCTTCGTTGAAAGCTACAGCAATAAATTGTCCGGAAATTGTGCTGCTCTCTTATATGTTTTTTGATATATTCTTGTCTCCATTAATACGATTTAACCCCCAAAAAGATGCAACCACAACCTATGAGTTTGGTTCTACTTGAGGCTTCTGGCTGATGAGATTTTTCTTTTTCTCTGTTGCCTACAGTTGCTCATGTGGGATTTGTGGTAGCCATGCAAGTACAAAAGTCCTGCACAGTGGAACTGCAAATTAATTTTAGTTTAATTTGGGTATAATGGACAATACTTGAAATAGTAGAATAATGTCAAACATGTTACATAACCACCTCTCACTTCTTCAATGACCTCTAGTGTACATTTCCAGGAGCTTCCTCAGTGTCACAATACATCTTAATTCTAGTCTGTTGTTTCCTATTTCTGGGCTGCGAGATGACTGTGTTTCACGAAAAAAAAAAATAAATAAAAGCCATGTCAAAGGCTGATTCATCCAATATTAATAAAACAGCTTGAGATCAATACTATTGAAAAAGGCTGAGTGTTAAATTTAATATGACAGCTCAGCTATTTGAAAGAAAAAAAATGCCACCAATGCCCGATGCATACTTACACCACTTTGGAAAGACACTCAGTTCCTGCTGCAGGTACTGAATAAATTCAGGGCAAGTGCATCTACAATAAATGATGAACAGCGAGCACAAACATAGCTCCTGGTTAAATAAAAACAAAACACACACACACACACACACAAAACAAAAACAAAAACAAAAAAAACAAACCACTACACTACTTACTAAATAACTGATTTTAGTTGCTGCAACTAAATTTCTTTGATCTAATTCAGTGGTTGTCACACTTTTCAGTCTGTGCCATCTGGAAAATATTCGAGCTCTCCCAGTACCACCATGGCTGACTGGAACATACAGGAGTGGGACTTCATCCTATCAGCCATGAACTCTCTAATACACTTTACAAAAATAGGGATTTCATGTTTTTTTCCTTCAAAGTTTTATACCATTTTGACAATTTCACATATTTTCAGAAACATTTTATTTTTAAAAAATGTATTTATGACTTGCCTCCACATACCACTAGAGGGAGCTACTGTACCACTGGCGGTAACTCCCACATTTTGACAATTATGGCTTTAATTGAAACCAGCAAGCTCATGTGTCCATAGGAAAGGCGAAATATATTTATTATTTAAGTAGCATTGTAACTGAACTACCCAAACAAATGCCCCAGAGTGAGGATGAGCAAGCTTAATCAGCAATAAAGGTTTCATCTTCATCAACAGGGGGGCAGATCGTCAATAAGCACTTCCACCACAAGGATAAATACAGCACAGCACAGTCTTCTTTTGTAAATTGTCATTTAATTTGTAACTTGATAGGACAAAGACATTATATTTAACTTAAAAATAGGTTGAAATGTAGTCAATATGTTTTCTTGCACTGGCATTTTTAATGTGCTGGTTTTTTGGGAAATAACCCAAAATTAAAACAGTGGTTAGCTCAAGCAATTTGGGTAAAATATCAAATTACTCACAGCTAAAGTTTTTTTTAAAGCCATTCTAACCTATTTAGGAGGGAAAAAAACAAAGATCTGTTTACTTTACAAGATTAGATGTATTGATTGTAGTGTGCTTATTGGTGACTTTATTTTCCCAATAAGGAATGTTGACAAATGGTAAGAGAAATAGCAAGACAACTTTTGCAATAGTTCATTAGCATTTCTCTACTCTCTTCAAGTGGATTACATTCACACATTATAGTTGCACACAAATTCATACTAAATTAAAAACAATCTCAATTAACAATCACATCTCTCAATTACAAGACAGCGTAAATGGCATTTTAAACGTATTTAAAATGAACTAAATATATTCTAAAATTTCAAAAAATATAAATAAGTGCGACCACTTAAAGTTGTGTTACAATCCATTGCCCAATTTGCTGTGCCAGAGGCATCAGCTTGTGTCCATGGAGCATGCCACACAGGTTCATTGGATCCAGGAAAAACAGTACCATCAATATGACCAAACTACTCAACTATGCCGTTAAGTACTTACTGTTCCCATAAAAAAGTGAACTCTACCTGGGCACTGCTGGCACAGAGGTGAGAGAAGCAAACAGATTCACAGGTTTGCAGTGCCAACAGAGTACCACAGGGCCACTCTTGGGCTCTGCACTATAGTGTTGTTAATTTTAACTATATATGAAATGAAGAGAAAATTTTTCCAAAGCGGATCTATACAGTATGATTTCTACTCCTTTCATTAAACCGGGGACCTTTAAGAGCCACTGGTTACTTAAGAAAAATTTACATATTTATTTTTTGCGTGAGAAAGCAGTACACTTAAGTACAAAACTAGAATGTGTTAAAAGCACAATGTCACTCAATAATAACGTGTTTGAGAAAGTGAAAATACCCCATTCTGGATCAATATTTACCTGTTAAAGCCAGTCCTACCATATCAAAAATGCAAAACTGAAATGTTACATTGTTATTATTACTATTATTTTAATCGAATTGAGACAAAGACATTATTATAAAATGAAAAACCTGCACTTGAAATGCAGCAATTTGTATAACTCATAAAATTGACAATAAGGATGGATTACTTCTTTGCTGGTTGAATTGCACTGATGATATATCGTATTCGATTGTTTCGGTGTTCTTGTTTTGTGGAACAGTGCACAGGAGGCGGCTGTCGATGAATTACAGCAGCAACAGAAAAAGTACACAGACTCTATGCTGTAGTGTGACTGCTGGTGGGTGAACGCTTTTTCTTCCAGGCCTGTCTGATTTATTTATTTTTTTATTATTATTATTTTTAGCATTGAATTGGGTGAAATGAGATTCTTACAATCTGTTACGTTGCAGTAATTTTTCATTAGATGTCCACTCCTGGAGAACTCAGTGTGTCGGCAGCTCAAAAACCATCATTGTTCATCATCTTTCTCAGCCTGGCACTCACTGGATGTCTCCGCTGGAATAACAGTAGCACAGTACAACAATTGAAACGGCATTTTTAACCAAACACAGTCGTGCCAAAACATGACCAAAGTGTTCACACAAGCGAGCGGAGCGGTGTTCCTGACGACCTAAAATCACGTTGTTATAATAAAAATAAGATAACATTACTACGGCAGGACACCCACACATTAGCTCGTATCGGTAAGCAGAAACACGGAGACAGCTTGACTTGGCGAACAACCGATAATTAATTCTCAGCTTCTCCGTATTTTTGTATGAACGTCAAGCTAACAGGGATGGTTAGCTCAGCTTGCTAATATAAAATTTAACATTTACCTTATTTCACAAGATTCCCGCTTGACAACAACTGCTCGTCCAAGTAGCTGCCCCGTTTCAAATGACAAAAAAGTCCAGCGTCCGCGGATATATTTTACTTCTTAAATATTGTCGATTCCGCTTGATAAAATCAAAATTTAATCAACTAAAGCCAACTAGCTGCCGCTCATTGCTTTCGCTTCTTTCGCCCACATGACACGAGAGAATCCTGGGAAATGTAGTGTCGCCCAGGCTTGCAGCGCTCTGAGACACACCACTTGCTGACCCAGAAAATCCCAGTGTATCCAGACCAAGGACAACCACAGGTTTTAATAAAAAGAGTTTATTATAGTGACATATCCTTTGTTACATAAAATCTGCTACAGCAAAGTATATTTCCCTTGCAAACACAATTAAATATGGGTGGGAAAACGTGTCAGCCATCTAAATGATGTGCAAAAAATAAAATAAAAAAAAATAAAATAAAAATAAAATCCGAAAAGAACAAAAACAAAAGTAATTCACAAACTGAATACAGACACACTTCAGATTATTGATCCCATATCGGCATGTGTTACTAGCTATGGAGAACTCATAAACTGACCTGCTTCAGTCAGGAGTGTGAAGTGGCTCAGGGAAAGGTGCCATTGTTTACATCAAAACTGACAAACATTATTACACACATGGTGGTGGCAGGAGGTGGAAGGGTTTCTGCACACGTTCTGGGATCATTTACACACAAGTAGTTGAGACTTAAACATGCTAATTTCTCAGGTCTAATTTACCCAAAACGTTCCCAATTTGAACTGTGCCGGATTCAGCATTAACATTCTGTTCACATTTCAAACTGCCAAAATAAGGTTGGATTGTGTCTGACGAAGTTGATTTGCACAGAGTAAGGAAAAAAAAAGTGAAGATATATTGAAATGAAAATTAAAAATGAAGAGCTTCAATTTTAGATAGGCATCAGAGGTGTCAGTGTGCATTAACTATGGTAATCATGTATATTACTATGAATGTTTAATTGTAATAAGGTAAAATAAAGAAAGCAGTACAAATAAATGATCCAAAGCATTCAGTACTGATTCATTCTTTGCAAATAAAAATATTTGGGGTCTCACATATACTCAGAACTATGCAAGCTCAAATGTTAAATGTTATTTCAAAATAATATCAACACTTTTTTGTTATTTTCACTTTTTAACTATCTTAAAATGTTCATAGTACAGTGACCTCGGGTGTCCTGAAGGTGCTGATAAGTAAAATATATTATTATGACTATAAATCAAAATTGCTTAAGAAAGAACTGTGCCTTTAAACGAAAGAAATCTTAAAATGTTAGTAAGTGCTCAGTTGAGTGGAAAGAAAAGGTGTAAATTTATCAATTGAGGAATATTCACAACAGTACTTAAAAATAACTTTCAGTCCCTTTTCACATTTGGTTGTCCACGATTGTTGAATTTGATTAGTTTGCATTTTCTTCCTATGCAAAGACTTGAGCAATGTGGCGAAAAACAAGGAAAACACGTGGAAATAGATGAGATTTACAACAGAAAAGGGCTGTCAACAGCACATTGTTGTTTCTAACACAGTGTGAAACTTAAAACTTTGATTATTTTTTTCTTACAGCCCTGAGTGCCCAACCTGCAGAAATTACCTCAAACTCTGACTTCCAAATGAAGGATATTTCGAGACAAACAAGAATAAGAAATCCACAAAGTTGAACTTTCCTGACATCTGACAGATGTCAACACTGTGGTCTTCTTTAGCATTTGATGTACAGATTGTTCAGAGACAATAAATCTATCTATCACACTGGAGCAGAGTTTATCGAGGCAAGGACTACATTTCAGCAGCAAGGACAGGCAATATATCAGAATAAATGGGACCTAAAAGGTACATGGCATAAAAAAAAAAATCCTTCATCAAAACCTCAGACTGGAGTACAAATGAATTACCTACACATAAATAATAGAAAGGAGTGACCTACATGAAAGAGAGAAAAAAAAAACTTCGAAAGCCAGACATTTGACCTTATTCCTTTGAAAGTTTCACATTTCCTTCATTAATCCTTTATCAGTCTGACCAATTTAAAAACAAAAATGAGCAAATATATTTCCATCACAGTGTCCAAGTTGGTTAGAAAAATGATGTAAAGACACAGTAAGATTCAACTTAAGTCAGCAGATGGGTCAAATCAGTATTGACCAGGATGAATAAAATACTTTACTGGTATGACATTTCACTCATTATTCTAGATAAATGATTTGGTGGTTGCTTCTATGAAATTGTGTCATCAGCTAAAAACAACTTATCAACAGTAATAATGGTTCACACTACAAAACAAATTCAAGGTAAATACAAAAAAAAAAAAAAAAAAAACACGTGTAGAGCACTAATAGCTTGTGTGACTCACTGCATAACCAAGAAAAAAACATGCAGAAATAAAAATTTAAACAAAACATATATGGCAGATACACAATGTTATTTGAGTGGTCTTCTTAAACACAACAGTTAGAACACAAATTCAAAAAATGCAACCAAACTGGACAAAGTGAGTTCAAGTGACCAACATTGCTTCTCCCTTTGAGATATATATATATATATATATATATATATATATATATATATATATATATATATATATATATATATATATATATATATATATATATATGAGCTACTGAAAAATACAATGTTGATAAACTTGTATATGTCTATTGATATTTTATGTTGTATAAACAGTGATTTTTTTTGTGTGTGTGCAGTGACGTACTCAGACTTGTTCAGTGTCTACCACACCAAAACTGAGGTAAAAAAAGGAGCTATTCTGTAACTAGATATGGATAAACAATGCTACAATTAATCAGCGAACACAGCACTGACATTGTTGTGATTGATAACATCACTCGTTGTGCTGAACCCATCTCTTTGAATGTCAGAATGTTAAAACTGAAAAACTTCAAGAAGTTCCCAGTGTTTCTTTTCTTTCACTTAAACATGAATTTCTTTGATTGAATTTTGGTCATGCTTCACAAATAAAAGTATTTCAAAATGTCTCTTCTATGTATATGCTCAAATGTACTAATACATATATTCCAGGCCCTAAGAACACCAGAATGATGAGTAATGGTTAATGTTTACGTGTTCTTGATTAATGAATACCAAACTGTACCCTAAATGACACTCAGGTTCGTAACAGGCAGATGACTGGTAACCTCTATGTCAAATTGAAACATCAACAACAAAAAAGAAAGTAAGATCCCTTCAATTCCCCAAAGCTCAAATCACATTATGTGTAACACCAGCTAATACAATCAATCACTCATTGTGTCGCTTAAAAATGGGAATAACATTAGTTTTCAATTTGCTTTTTAGAATAGAAACTCAAAGAAGGGCATGGGGGATTGTGATTCAAAAGTCTCAAACAAGACAAGAAAAGAAAGACGACAAACAATGAAAATGTGGTCTAGTACTTTGTGATGCAGCACGAGTGTCTGCATAATGTGCCTGTGTATAGATTAGTGCTAATTGCACGCAGGATCATGGCAAAAAGGACCTCATTCAGCTGTGTGGAATGAAGGAACTAGGCATTTGTTTGAGCACATGATGGCCTCAGTTCCACTTTAACCCTCAAACAGAGTGCAAATATCTCCAAACACGAGAGCCCTGATGGGACTCGTGCCTGTTCACTAGAACTCTGCAAACTCTTTTGCACACTTCTCTGTTTGCGAGACACGAATGTCCTCCTCTTCATAGTCGTCGAAGTTGCTCGTGTCCCCTGGTCCCCTGCACTTTGGCAGGAAGGGAGCTTCAACCTGAGAAGACACATTGACATATGTGCAGTCGTTGTCACATCCACAAGTGCCTCATGGACTGCAACATGTCAGACATACAGGAAAATTAAAACGAAGGTTCACCTTTCGCTCGTAGATGGCAATCCAGTCTGTTGTGGAGAACCACTTGTGATTTTTGATGTCATTCACACCATTCTTCAGGTTGCCAAACCGCTTTGTGAGGTCGACCTGAAGCAGGTTCCTCAGCAGATCTTTCAGGTCAGAGCTGAAGTGAGAGGGAAATCTTACCTAAAATGAAAAGCATAGAAAATACAGGTCTTAGTTATGTTAGCTATGCATACAAACAAGGAGTGTGACTTAGATCTATGCTCTCCATTTGCAAAAGAAGAAATACGCTTTAAACAGGTACAAATTTGGACCGAATGCTTCCCTATTTCACTTCAGCGTGCTATGCTGGCTTGACAATCAGTGACTAACAAATGTGTGAAAGACGAGAAGAGAAATGACAGAGCAGTCAAATATCACAAACATTTAAACCTGGCAATGACCCGTGGCTATCTTTGCATACCTTGCCAGACACAATCTTCTCGTAGATCTGGATGGGCTGATCTGCAAAAAAAGGCGGGTAACCAGCAGCCATCTCATAAATGAGAACTCCAAGTGCCCACCAGTCCACAGCTTTGTTATAGCCCTGGAAATTAAAATAAAGGCGCTGTTAGTTTACATCTGATCTTTCACATCAGATACACTCCATGACTATCTAAAGGTCACTTTTTAAGATTTCAAGAAAAAAGGATGAGAGCGGGGATGTTTTTCGGTAGACACATCGACATAGAACAATAAGCCAATAATTCTGGCAACCTGTTGGCGTCAACCGTCTTTCCCGACACACAAGGCACCATAGTCGTTTGAACAGGATCAATATTTCATCAAACATACAACTGGAAGCTTCTGATGCAATTTCAAAATATATATTTGTCATGAGAAAGTGCTGGAAAGTATTTAAAAAGTTTCAAGTAAAAACAACAAAAACAGAATTAGGGAAAAATAATTTACTGTTGTGAAGTGAACTTTGTTGGTCACGACATAACAGATTTCCACAACAGTGACCTTGTCATAAATCTTTGTCTAGAATCTTTGTCGTAGGAAACATGTATTCAAATGGAGTGACGTCATCCGACTCACTCGACCTGTCGGACAATCCAGTTTGGCAACAAAAAATATGTAGTTTCACTTCATTATTGCTATGTTTCCATTTATCTCAACATGGATGTAGACGTTAAATGAAAGTCAGTACTTTCACTTCATCATCACTGCTTTGTTTTGGAATCTAGTTGTCTGCAGAAGAGAACCGAGACAATAAGACCCGGTTAGGTCATCAGAGATCCAAACTTGATAGTTTCAAAATAGCTGAAGGTACTATGTTGTGTTTAAAGGCGTCACCTTGCTGAGGATGATCTCTGGAGCGAGGTACTCAGGAGTTCCACACAATGTCCAGGTCCTCCCTTTTACTCTTTTGGCAAAGCCAAAGTCTGTCACCTGAGGAACGAGCAACAATGACATGATAAGCGCATGAATGTGAAGGCAAAGTGTGCTCCTTGTCTGCACTGTGATGACTGACGAAGGCTCAAATCTGTTTGTTAAAATTTTAAATTTCAGGTCTCAGTACTGTGATTGATATGTGACAGACAGACAGAATTTGTCAGTGACTCAAGTTAATTTTGTCAGATGAACTTGACAATGATTTTGTACTTGCCTGGATATATCCATGCTGATCTATGAGCAGATTTTCAGGTTTCAGGTCTCTGTAGATGAGGTCTAAGGAGTGAAGGTACTCGAAGGTGAGTACTATCTGAGCTGCATAAAATCGTGCATGTTGTTCACTGAAGGAGGAAAAAAAAATTGTAAAAAACTTGGCCAATAACTGAAGACAGGTGATCGCTGACTGAAGACAATCTGTGTTATTACTTTACAGCCAGTTTACTGCCTCTCACCTAAAACATCAGCGTGCAATCCAGATGAAAGGAACAAAAGTACGATATAAACTGTGAACAATACCTGAACCTTCCAGTGCGTCTGAGGTGTGAGAACATTTCCCCACCGGGAACATACTCCATCACCATGTAGAGGTTTGAGTTGTCCTGGCAATTAAAACATTATATTTCTTAATAAGGTCATGGTACTTCTTCAATGAATGCATACTATTTGGGAATGGGGAAGAAAACAAACATGCCACGTGGGTACATTCGTTCTAGCACTGCAACACATACGCCATGCCAAAGGACGGACTTGTACCTTAAAGGCGTACTCCAATCTGACGAGGAAGGGGAAAGAGACAGCCTGTAGTATTCTCTTTTCATTTAGTGTGTGTTCTATCTGCTTCAACTTCACCACCTACAAAACAAATGGCAACAAAAAAAGTTGAAGACAGGTAGATAGGAACATTTAGCTTCTTTTTTGGTGTTGTAATTCTATATAATTTAAGATTTCTAAAATATATCCAAGTAACAGTAATCAATTGCCTTTTCTTTATATTTTCAATGCAACAGTGTCAATTTTAGTTTACGTGATTACATCAGGACAAGCTGTGTGGTTTTTGGTTTTCATTTTGCCAATATAGGTCATTTTACATAGGAAATAATGTAATTTTCTGTCATAGTCAGTGTTACTTAATCAAGCAGTTAAGAGGACAACTAACTTTTAAACCCTGTCTAATCATTATGAGTTGAGACTAAACAAGCTTTAGGAGTCAATTCCTCTCGTCAATACTGTGTCCATGAGCTGTAGAGGAAGGAGACAAAGGTCAGTTTAATTTGATGGCTCTTTGTTTAACAGATGTGCTTATTTGAAAAAAGGCTCTTAATTCTCAGATATTGCACTGGCTTGTCAGCACTAACAGCGTTTGACATATCGACCAAATCACCACATACTTTTAAAACCACAGGTCAGAATCTCTATTGGGATATATATCTGAACTTTCTGGAAGGAGCCGACAAATTTATTCACTGTTGTTCATATTCTTTCAAGAAAACTTGTGGCCACTGTTGAATCATTTATTGCAAAATTTCAATTGGAAAAGTAAATATAAGGTATATTCAGATATGGGGTAAAAAAAAAAAAATTAAAAAAAAAATTGAATGCGAGCGCGTACACAGGAAATCCTATAAGGCCATCAGAATTCTGTGACAAACCAAGTACGGTCTAATCAACAAAACATGAGCAAATTAAAGAAGGAAGTGTGAAAAACTACACTGGAGAAACTGTAAGGCCAAAGCATAGAGTCAAGAGTTTGCTTCTTAAAATAACTGAAAATCAAAGGGAACAACGCACTGCTGCATGAGCAGCCCACCGTGGACGTGCTAACCTGCCTCGGCATCTTTCACATCATTATTCAAAGGCTGAAAACATTTGAGGTTTCCACTGAAAGCATGCTGGTATTGCACGAGAGGAAGTGTTACATTTCCTTTTCTGAGATACAAAGTGTCTCCACACATGATTAGAGGCATTTATATTTCACAAACAAGTCAGCATTACAACACTTGGTCATAAGTGTTTTAATCAGAATAATTTACTTACTTTCTGTTTGTCCAAGATCTTCATGGCATAGAACTGGTTTGTTCCTTTATGTTTCACAAGCATTACTCGTCCAAATGAGCCAGTGCCCAGAGTCTTGAACCTGTCAAAGTCGTCCAAGCACGTTGTGCTCTGAGGAAACACATTAGCAGTGAAAATCAGACAGCTTGTAATTTTACTATATCTTCTGCTCTGACAGATACCTCTACAGCGTGTCTTCACTCACTCACTGGTCACATTAGGTACATTTGTACACCCTAATGTGATGCAATAAAGCAACCCTATCAGAAAATCTCCGTGTATAATTGGAATAATGTTAACATTTTTTTTCCTGGAGACTAATCACATTTTCAGTCAACTGTATTTTATATGTGAAGGTGACATGAGCCACACTGCATCCCATTGAGGGGAGTTCCAAATTGTGCTTCTCATGTATAATAATAATATTAACACCATATTTTGAATTTGTCAACAAAAAAAAAACTGGCAAAACAAAGCTGTACGGTTGTCAAAAATTACCAGTGGCAGGTTAAAATACTAACAGGTAGCCTGGGATCTCTCTAAGGCACCAGATACAAACACTCACATCCAGCTGATACAGGCATTGAAAAAGACCAACATTGGCTGTAAAGTGTTTTTAACACAGGGCCAGCAACCCACTAATTTCAAAGAGCTTCAGTGGGTGTGGGGTTATTGTGTTTAATGAGTATGGGAAGCAGGGTCAGCTACCCCATCTACCATTCAGGGATTTTTATCGAATTGGATTCTGACCAGCAGCTATGTGAACGTTTTAAAATGTTGAAGTGACTCAAAATGTCATTAAAATGAGCGTACAACCACAGTCAATAGGAACACAGCCACTACCAAGTCACTTTTGCTGGAAATTCAGCAAAAAATGGAGTTTGACTGGTTAGATGGAGAGAGGAGAGCTCCTGGCGAGTTGAGGTGAGGAGGATAATTGTTAGGAAGTAACAGGATTATGGGTTGACTTTGGTTTACCTCGCTGTGTTCTGCTGTGCCGGTGAAAATGTCACAACCAGTGCAGCACAGGGTGGGGGGAGGAATGTAGCTAGTCTATTATAATTTGAACCTGGGTCGGCCACCAATGTGAAAGTTGTCAAATGCCGAATGTTGAATTACTTCCTCCAAGCAACACATTTGGCAGCAGTTCACAGAACAGCTAACAGGCCAGGGCAATCCACTATTTGTTTGTACATCAGCACATTTCTTCTAAAAGGACATTGACAAAATAAACACTTGCCACCGAAAGCCCATTCTGTTGTTGGGGCATTTTTCATTAAAGCTTCCAGTTCAGGAGGTATTTGTCAATGGATTGCTTTACTGGAACATCTACTTTCTAATTTTACTTTGGATTCTACTAGACATCCAGTTTGGTCAAGCTGTTGAAACATAATTTATAATAATAATAATAATAATAATAATAATAATAATAATAATAATAATAATAATAATAATAATAATAATAATAATAATAATACTTTACAGAATTCCACATGAGTCAATTAATATTCTTCCTAAGCAGGTTGTCAATATTAACCCTGCCTAATCTTTACATGTTGAAAGGAATTCAATAGAACTCACACAATCAATTTGCATTTAAATAAACAAGTGCTGAACATTTAAAGCGACACTAAGGAACTTTCAGCTTTCGTTGATTTTGGCAGCGCCAGTGGACAAAAGCGTTAGTGTTTTGCCTGAACAAATACTACAGTTCCCATGAGGACTAGCGCGTGGCGTGGAAAAATGCTGCTCCCGGTGGCATGCTGTCGGACTGAACTCGCCTTCATTTGTTTCCAGTGGCTGTGTGAAGGATGGATAGCGACGAGGTAATGAATCTAATGGTGGCTAAACAATGTTATCTCATGATGTGACGCATGCCGTAAAGCAGTGCGCACATTTGGAGTTTTTTAGTGTGCAGGGTTCCTACCACCCTCCTCACAGCTGCTTAGTCCAAGTGAAAGCAATACTGACGCCCTCAGGCCGTGACAGAGGGGTCATTCAACTAGCTGTAAGTCGATGTATCATCATAAAAGATATTAAAATGTTTTATTAAGGTTGAAAAGTTCCTTAGTGTCGCTTTAAGAATTGAAAGAGAAAAAGCCAGATGCTATCATACTAATGTCTTAACTGTAGAGCTTAAAATGCTGAAATTAAGGTTTTAATTCTATAAAACAGTTTATACGGAGGGAACACATACCTGTGCTGGACACTCCCATTTTCTTAAAAAATCTTCTTTGGCTTTAGCTAAGAACTCTTTCACTATGTAAAAAAAAAGAAAGTAAGAGGAAATACAGAGAGAGAGAGAGAGAGAGAGAGAGAGAGAGAGAGAGAGAGAGAGAGAGAGAGAGAGAGAGAGAGAGAGAGAGAGGGAGAGAGAGAGAGAGAGAGAGAGAGAGATTGGAAAAGTTAGCAGTCAGGAAATGTTAGGTAACATCATCAGGAAAGAAAAAAAAAAACTAGGGCAATTTAATGTGTTCAGGAAAACAAACTAAGGCAATTCACACGTTTGGGGGGGGGCAAACGCATCTTAAGGTCAGGCAAATGTCAAGTACGAGGAAGGTAGGACTCTACTTCAAGGAAAAAAAAACAGCAAACAATATCATTATTATAAAACTCAACACCACACACACCTAAGCAGGAAGTTTTAGTTAAAGTGATGCAAAGAGCTCAGTGGGCTTCGCAAAGTTGGCCAATTTGAAGACGAGCTATTCTGCATCTCTTTCAAGAGTAGGTAAGAGTAAAAAAGGAGCGGGGGCATAGAGGACGACAAAATGCCAAACATAACTAGGACTACAGAGCAGGCAATCGAAAGACAGTGCATTGTGAAAGTCACAGCAGACATGAGGTGTCCAAAGTCAAAGAGTTATTGAAAGGCATCTAGTGTGTCTCATGGCTGGAACACTTTGTAATATGGATAAATATTCAAATATAAAACTATGACTGAAATGTGTGGAAACTGTGCACATACACAACACTTAAACTGGCAATATTTAAGTATGGCATAATGTGAGCATACTATGCCTAGAATGGATAATAAATATTTTCTCTATGACTTGGGACCTCTCATGGAAGAATGAGCATACCAAAAGTCTCTACAGTTCACCAAGGGTTTGCAGGAACATTCACCCACATGGATGGAAATGATGGAGAAGAGAAAGAGAGGAAGAGACATTTATGAAGTGCTAAAAACAAGAAAATTTTAGAATCAGACAACAAACTGGTGACACTGGAGAAGACAATATTAGACACCCTCAATATCAGACAGACAACACTGTAAAAATATTTTTCTATTGTGAAATAATGGTTGTTTGGGATGAACACTAATCAAAACTAGACAGAACTAAAGTCTGAAACAGAAAAATAAAGATTTTTTTCCTTGCACAGCTATTATATATGTTTGTTGTTCACAGTGAAGGAAAGAATGATTAAATCTGACCTCGATTCTGTACAGTAGTTACCTTAAACTTTTAGTTCTATGTCTAGCTTTCTGTCCCGCTGTTGTTGCAGGTTTTTGCTATTGCATAAAGAACAAAAGGCAAGACTGATTAACAAACACTGCAAAAAAGCCCACATGAAAAAAAAACATACTAGCAAAACAGTACACAAATGCACACAAATGACAAAGCACAAATATCAAGATGATATAAACGACTGAAGCACAGCAAATAGCCTGCTCCACAAAGTGTTATATTTAATCTACTTTTAATACTGTCCCAGGTGGATTTACAAAAATGAACATACAGGGGATTGCAATCTGATGGGGAAGATAATTCGAATTAGTAAAGAAATGATAAAACAATAACTTATGGTGTCAATGAACCTATAAAGGCCGAGCATTTCAGCATATAAAGGAGACAATGGTAAAAACTGAAGTCCCTGCACAGCTTTGAAACATAAATCAGCTGATTATCTTTAAGGTGATGAGCCACTCTATCTCCAAGCGGATCAAGCGGAGCCAGCTGAAAATGGCAGTCGACACATTTCAAAAAATACAAACACTGGACTTACTCAACTGATCCCACATGATGGTGAACTCAGAGATATGAGGCACATCACTCTCCTGTCCTTTGTGATCCTGACTACCTTTACGGTATCTGTGGAACAGACGGCTGGCGAAGGACTGATCTTTTCCCTGGGCCATATTGACGTGTGAGCGAGACCGCTAACATGCAAAATGAGAGTTCTTTCTAACTGAACATCAGTGGTACTAACTTCCTGTATGCGATCAAGGGCTCTGCAATGCTTGAATAACCACAAAAAGTGAAGCTTCCTGTTTAAGCGCTATGCTTCTGTTTCAGCAGCCAACTGTGTGTCCATTTTCTTTCCATGTTGCGTTTTAAGAACATTTAATTTTTCTCAAATACAATTTTTTTTTACTGTTCTGAAAAATATATATAATTTACAGAAGGCCCTCTGATATAACGTCACAGTGAAATAAGAAACACTTCAACTCTGAGAACTTTAGAGTGCTGATAAGCAACGTGCAAGTCTGCAGCACCCACAGACAAACTGAAGTGGAAGTACTGTTCAAGTTAGTGTGCTCTCTGGTGGTTGTGTTCCACAGTCAACTCCTTAGACTAGAAGTCAAGCAATTTGACCTGACCTCTAGGTGCCTATGTTTATCTCAAGGTTTTGGTTGGGAAAATTTAAAATAATCATAGACCTATATTAGTATAAGTCACTTAAAATAACAGTATGAATCTAAATGATAACAAGCTAACAAGCTTTTGCAGTTGGCATCAAATTATTTAACACATGACTTAAAACTACAGGTGGCTTGAGTTACAAATCTGCGAGACTGTGTGAATTACTGGAATTATTGGGAAGCAGGACAAGATCAACCTCTTCAGACAGACAACTAGTTATACCACAGTTGTGACAGATTACACTGGACACTACTCATAAATGTGTGCTAAACACAACAGGATATCCTCTGGCTACTGCATTTATATGATGAATACGATATGTAACATTACAATTACTTTTCAACAGGTTTGGCTCATGAGGGTGCAACCCTTTCCAGATGTTTTAGTACCAGTACACATTATGTGATGTCATTGTAAGGGGTCCTTGACAGTGTAAGAGTTTGTTATACAGCACACTTCAGACAGCTGACTTGCCTTATCAGTTTTAACCATATAAGGCATAAAAAAACACAAGTGGTTGTTGTTTATCAAACAATCAAACTACAAATACATGAAAATACACACACACAAAAAAAGATAAAATATTATTTCGCCACATCAGGAAGCCTTTAAGGACTACTTATGTGTTATACTGGTTATCAGGTACCTGTTGTTTGCAGGGACCAAGCTTTGTACTGCAGCTTCACTAGAAACCAGTGTATGCTGATGCTATCTGCCTCCAGGCACGTGATGTGAGCCTTTTAGAGATGAAACGCGGTTCTTTGGTTACTGAAGCTAAATATTGCATTGTTTTATGAATTGAGACATTAATGATCACGTAGAAATGATTTTCTATACATCGAACACTATGTAAGCCTGTATAAGGCAGTAATACCGCCGTCATCTTCGCCTGTACCACTTTATAAAAAAATAATAATTAAAAAAAGACAATATCATTTGTGATAACGATTTCATTTGATAAGCTGACGGAGATGGTTAGGCTAGAGGAAGCAGAGGTTGTAAACTGCCCGACCAAAGATGGATCTGCTCTGCAGCCTATACTATTGTACTATCTGCTAACGCTGGTCAACAACAGCTAAACGGTGCTCTTCACTGACTTTGATCACAAACCTATTCTGTACAATAGCTAACTTTAAACAACTACCAGGCCAGCTGGGGGGCTTCCAGATACTCACCGCTTTCTTGTTCATTGCCTTTCTTGGCAGTTGCTGTGTTTCCCATCGTAGGAAGACAGGGCGATTCACAGCTGGCTGGGAGCAACGATGGAGGTGGTTAGCTAACAGGGGTCTCCGTCAGCTAGCTAACAAAATTCAGCTGGTGCTAGCTGATGGGGTAAAAAAGACATAAATGTCTCCTCTTGACGGAGAAAACCTCGACGTGCTCTGCTCACTGCCTCGGTGGTCTTTATTTACAAGGTCCTTTGTCGTTCATGCATGCCTCCGCTGGAATGACAACATGATCCAGACTTTTCACCTCTGCCTGCTGTCGTTTTGTGCTGCGTTCAAGTCGTGTGGGAATTACCACATACAGGCTTGAGGGGTAGAATGCTGCCTTTAAGGACTAGTAGGAAATAGTACATGTGCAGTAGGTGGTACGACAACAACAACAGCAGCAGCAACAGCAACAGTAGCAACAGCAGCAGCAGCAGAAACAACGATAACAGCTACAGATGGAATGTTATTGTTCAAAACAACACAGGGAAATACTGAACTGAACCATCTTTTAGTTTAACTATTGCGTGCGCAAGCATCAACTTAAGTGCGTCCATGACTCATAACTGTCAGTGCACACTCTCCCCTTTTGCTACAGTATGCTATCATTTTGATTGTTATTTTGTTTGTTTACACACGAACCAAAACCAAACACATAAAGTGTAACATTTTATATTGTCATCAACCCCGTGTGTGCGTGTTTTCTTCTTCTTCTTCTTCTTCTTCTTCTTCTTCTTCTTCTTCTTCTTCTTCTTCTTCTTTTTTTTTTTTTTTTTGGGGGGGGGGTGTATGTCAGTTTTTCTGTTATAATGTTCATTTATTTCCTCACATATCTTACTTATCTCGTCACATTGCCATTATTTAATTAATAACATTGTTTCACTGGCCATTTGTCCTCTGAAGTTTTTTCTCCTGATTTTAACTTGCTTTTAAAATAATTGGTGATGCACATTTAATATCATTATTCTGATGACAGAATTGTCTAACCCCTCTGAATTTGCTTGTAAACCTGTTATTTTGAAATGTACTGTTTTTCTCTTCAGTTTTATATATATGGTTGTTTATTGTCAAAATTATTTTATGAATGAGTTTATTTGCAAGGTTGTTTAAGAACTGATGTAATCTCTGTAACTATGGAATCACGGCATTACTAAATGCATTCTGACTCTGACATAGATAAGAATTTCAGGCTGACTAAAAATGAGGAGACATAAAGTTAGTTGCTTTGATTTAAGGTAATTATCATTATCATCTGTAATATTAATTCATTTGTAGGTCACAAATTCTCTCTGTATTAATGACCTTGTAATTTTTATGGCCATTGTTTGGTCATACACAGTATACATGGCAGTCTCTGGCCCTACATACATACATACATAGATACCTACACACACACACACACACACACACACACACACACACACACACACACACACACACACACACACACACACACACACACACACACACACACACACACACACACACACACACACACAAAACAAAGCAGATGCTCCATTTCTGAGGCACAAGTCAACATGGAGTCAAAATACTACAGATTTTGAAGCATACATTGAGAACTTTAGATTTTTAAATCACAAACAAATTGATACATTTAATGATCCTGTTGATCTAAAGGTCCTACTGGTCTGCATTGAACATGTATAATTGTCATGTACCAATTACAAATAAAAATAAATGTGGTGATTCACTTCGTGAGTTCTAACAGCATTGTAGAAGAGTCTGTGACAGATAAGTATTGCTCCAAAGAGATCGTGTATAATTCCAGAATTCAGAAAGTATCAACCAAAAGCTTTCTACGGGATATTGACAGGAATGCTGCCACAGTTAATTCATGCACTGGGACAACGTGTAAACTATGCATGTAAATGCCAGTAACCCAGGACTTTAGCTGTGAAGTCAGAGTAGTAGCATTCTTTTGATTTTGTGTGTGCGTATGTTTTTTTAAGAGTCTATTTATATGACAGTGTACATTTACTTTACATTTTTGGCCCCTTCTGTATGATTTTTGTACTCTTTCATGGCAAGATTCATTTGTTGAACTAAGGGTAAGGCTCATAAGTTACAAAGTCTCATATCAATAATTAAAACAAAATCGTTCACCACCAATTTTCTACATCATTAATAATTATAGGACACTATTAAAAGCTATTGACATATATTAAATGAATGTTTTATTCTTCTTGTTTTTTTTTTAAATTTAATTTTATTTTTGAATGGGCCTTCTTGTTTTTTCTATGATTGATTTGAAATCCCACCAAAGCAGGAGTGAAGGGAAGGAGCATCACGTTAGTGACCTCTGCGTGAGACGCGCCCATTACCAGCGGGGTTGTTTTTAGCACCACGGTCAGCGACACGGTTGCTATGTATGATTGTGTTTGTACCTACGAGTTCCTGAAACCTACGATGCAATTCAAGCTCACAGAATACATCTTTTTAAACACTTAAAACTTCTTATCTGACTTATGGAATAAGTGGTGACACCTTTCAAACCCCAAAGGGCACTAGAAGTCCTGTATGTTCAAGATTGCGAATGCAAACTTCAGCACTTTAGGGACTCCACTCCCCCCCCTCCGTACTGCGCAGAATGGTTTTTCCCAGGGTTGCCAAGTCCGTTTATTTTGATTAATTTTAGGCTTTTTTCTGCACGTTCACTTGCAGTGATCGACACTTGCAATTAAATAAACGTGTTTTCTTATTTTCGCCCTCTCTGACCTGTAAAACTGATCAAATACATGGTTTTGATATATTTGTGAATTCCTTCTTGCCCCTCCTTCCATCCGCATGAGTCAGACGGGGGTTTGTTCAACCAGCATCTCACTGTTGATTGGCTATGATTTTGATTGACACCATTATGAGCGAATCTGCGGAAGAGTAAATCTATGCCTGTTCTTGCATGGAAGTGAGAGAGGCACATTTAAATGAAAACACTATAATATGTAGGGATTCTTTTCTTGCTTTTTAATGAAAAGTGAATTAGCAAAGAAAAATAATCATAAGGTTTTTTAAAAAAATTCACGGCAGTTTAGGCCACTGCAACTCATTTGTCAATTCAAGAGTCACTTTTCTTGATGCAGTATCTATCTATCTATCTATCTATCTATCTATCTATCTATCTATCTATCTATCTATCTATCTATCTATTTGTTTTTTGCTGAGACAGTGGAAATGACACTGAGATTTAATGTGATGGAAATAAAACTAATTAAAAACAAAGCAAATGGGTAAAATATAGTGTAGTTATCAGAGGTGCATTTGATATATGTCGTTGCTAAAAGGGTCCAGTTTTGATTCACAAATTCACATCAGATCTGTTTCATGTTGTTGAATAAATAAATATTAGATACTGATTTTAAGGGGTGAATCTTATGTTCATCGCTTCATCAAGCTTGCCAAAAAAAACAAAACAAAACAAAACAAAACAAAACAAAATAAAACAAAACAAAACAAACAAACAATAATTAGCCCCTTATTGCAATGGGGTGGTTTGCAAACTGGGATAGACCTTAAAGATGCAGGACAAGTGCCATGAATGGTTTAAGGTTCAAACAGTGATTTTTTAAAAAAATTAATTGAATTTAATTTTGGTCCCTTGTCCAAGTTCTGCAGTGGAACTGTTAACAATCAATGCAGCATTCCAAAGGTTAGATGACTCAAGAGTGGAAAGAGCAATGTGTTCAGATTCTCACTCTGATTTCGTGTACAATAGAAATTCCATTGGAAAGAGGGATTTTAAAACGCAAATTGGATTCTAAAAAAAAGCTTATTATAAAAGAATTGTGGCAAAGGTGGGAGGCATCACATACAGGTATGCATCTTTATTCAATCATAAAAAAAATAATAGCACAAAAGAGGAAAACATGTTAAAGAACATTTTAGAAGGTTTGCCACACAAGGTTAAACAATACATTATATTTAATTTATGTGAGCTTTACAACACTGAAGAATCTGTGGAACACATTGAACGGGAGTCATTAAAAGAGAGTCTTCCTGAGTGGAGAAGAAATGTTGCTTAAAAATGTACTAACTGGAGCAGAACGTAGTGGACTTTGAGTCACACTCCAGCGCAGAAGGTGGCGGTAATGCGTCTCACACGCTCACGCTACCGGCCATCACGCAAATGAAGAAAAAGAAGACGAAGAAGAACAAGAAAAAGAAGAAGAAGGGAGGAACAAGAAGAAGAAGAAGAAAAGGAAGAAAAGGAAGAGGGAGAAGTAAAGCTGTCGTCGCTTGTTTCTTTCGCACGATCTGGCAACCCAGGTTCTGCCCGTGGAGCTGCTCTAACACTCGGCTGAAGAAAGCACTACAATTTACTGATTGCCACCTGCCCTGGGCAGCGTTATTTTACAATAACCAACGCTGTAGCAGACATTATCACGGCGTCGGAAACAAGCGCGGGACCAGCCGATATCTCCAAAAAGAAGCCCGGTTCTGGACGACAGCCGTGCCTCCCGGATGAGAACAGCCAAGGAGCTGCACTGTCTGGAATAAATAAGGTAACATTGACGGGCTGCTCCGTTTGTGCATCCTTTGCTAGGGAGAGTAGGGGTCATTATGCCCCCTTTGGATTAACACACTGCGCATCACTGGAGGGGGGAGGTTGTGTTTATAGCAACGTTATCTGAAGACGCCCACATTCGCTCGGCGTGGACCTTTGCATTTGTGCGGCGCTACAAGTTATCTGGTTGTTCACACCGCCGCGGCTGTTTCCCAGTTTGATTCCTCCACCTGACCTATGCGAGTGGTTAGCATCTGCCGTTAGCTGAGCCTGTTAGCATACCGGGCGATATCTGCAATACACCTGTTCGGGCTTATTGACACTCCGGCGTGTGATCGCAGACAGTTTCCTTGTAATTGCACGCGAGAATTCAACAAATCCAATTCGTCGCGAGTTCAGAATAGAGGGTGTCAAGAGATGGGATGGCCTACAATCTCTCCAGTGATCTGGAATATACCACATCGACTGTGCTGCTGTGACAGGCACTGCTCGTCCCGTTGCTTCTGAGCTCATCACAGCGTCGGTCCAGCTCTTGCAGCGTGCAACTTTGCTGGTTACGTTCAGCACAGCAGTGCTCGCCCGGGGACAGCTTAATTACATAACACACAACGCTTGACGATTTTATACCTTTATTCTGGTCTGTTTGTTGTCCAGTCTGCCACTTAACAGACCACATGCTGATTGCCCCCCCCCCCCCCCCCCCCCCCCCAGAGAAGACCATTCCCAACAGAGCAGATTGCTTACATAATGAAAATGGCTTTAGTTATGAATTCTGCATGGCCCCCTGCCTCCTGGCAAAATCCAAATAGACCTCTTAAGAAATATATGATATGCATAGTATTTTATTTGAATTAAGGTACTCCCTCCTTTGATTCATACATTTTGTAGGCCTCGTCTGACTTGTTCCACAAACTGGGCTGTTATGTAGTTTATTTTATTATTTTGCCCCATTTTCTGACCCCTTTGTGTCATTTATGCATTAATCTGCAGCACAACCCCAAACTTGATTCACCTGGATTCATACATTCAGCTTCAGGTTACAAGGTTGAGGCACAGTGCGCTTTGATTGCAGGAGCCTTCCTCAAATAGTCCATCTTTATGTTGAAACGTTTACAAATACATTTGTTGATAATGTTGACAAACGCTTGTGTGCATCCTGAAGTTTCGTAGGGAGGTGTAGCAGCTGCGTATGGACACGCTGCAGTCAGACGATAAAATCATGAGATGATATATAGTGAAACAAGGGTGGACACTTCTGGAGGGCTGCAGTCCTCCATCTTTTCAAAGTTCATCTGCTCTAACACACCTAAATTTAATGAATGTATCATGAATCTCTGCAGAAAACCTTATAAGCCAGTCAATGCTATCAGGTGTGTTGACTTGAGGACACAGTAAAACTATGCAGGATTGTGACCCTCCAGGATCAGGAGTATCAATCCCTGTTGCAAAACATTATTTTCCGAAACCTTGAACTGGTGATCAAACATTTTCCTTCATTTGAAGCGCATTTGATGCTGATTGTGGCTGAATTTTAAATATAGCCATTTTGAATTACTGTAAACTCTCTCTCATAAAGTTAAGCTGAACGTTCAGCTGTTTGCTGGTGTATTTCAGTACCCTGTGGGCTGACAGCTCCCACACTCGTTCCTCTTCATATCTGGAAGAAGGCACGAAGCCAAAGTTAGGTAGCTGGTTATGGATAATTTTAGATCTTCTGACAATTCTAAACCAACTACTTTTCTGTGCGAATGATCAAGCTCATCAATTGTACTTTGCACACCGCATGGGGCAGGGAAATAGAAAAGGAAAAAACATTTTTTTATTTTTTTTTTAGCCAAACTGATTTCACTGTATACTTGCATTACTGTGTGTTTTAGACCTTATCTACAACAAGCGACATATTCCGTACACCACAATGTAATCATTGTCACACTGGCAGAAGCCTATCGTCGTAAATCAGATGACATAGATTGGGTCAGCTTTTCACAAGCACACACAGGATCAATTGTGTTTTTAAACATATAGAGTTCACGTTAAATCGGCATTGTGAATGTCAGAGAAAAGACTTCTGTCCTCAGTTTACGTTTGGTTCCCATATGTCCTTAAAATGTTTAGAGGTTTCTTATGTGCTATTGAATTTTAGAACATTTGAGTGTTTTAGATTGTTCGAAATATCAGGCAATACATCGAAATGTGAAGTATATTGACATTTCCCTGAAAAAATGAAACTGAAAAATACTGTATTATATATATCAGTATAGCTTTTTGTGTTAAAACAATATTTTTAAATAACTGTGTTTCCTATTTCCCACCTATCTGCAGTTTCTCTTACTTTTAAGTGCCACTCTCTGCACGCTCGCCTCCCCATACCTCAAGTTTGCAGACAGACACAACTCAGCAATGGACAAAACTGATGAAAAAGTTTGTATCTGATGCTTTTGGTTGATGGGCAAATGATGGATTCTTAATTAGTGCACATATTGGCCGATCGCATGAATCATTCAGAATCGCTTTACAGAGGATCTGGTGATTTCACCCATCCAGTGTTGAGCAGAATAATACGATCTGCAGAGAACACAAGAAACATGTTGAGACTAAAAGTTCCACCTCCTCCTGAGACGTGCGTGTCTGTGATGGCAGAGAGCACCTCCTTCATGTGTTCTGTCATTGTGGTCAGCTCCGTGGCCAAACCGGGGCAGACGGGGGGTCCTGTCCCATCTGTGAGGTGACTGTACTTATAGTTGAGTCATTGTTGCATTTTTAGTCGCAGCAGAATCATAAGAATGATTTCAGTGTAGGCATGCTGAAATCTTACTTATTTTAGAATAGAATAGACTATATTCATCACAACACGTAGAAATGTACAATTTTGAAGGTATATTGTGAAGGTGTTTTTTTTTCCTTTTTTTTTTTTCAATTACGATTCAAATACTCGTATTAAGTTGTATTCTATTTAGTTGAATGTAAACATTTGGATTTGTGGATTACTGTGCAGTCATTTCACTGGTCTTATCACTGTTCCACCATGCATTGTACTCTTCTTCATACATATTTTTTTTAGATAGTTTTTTTCTGATTAAAATATAATGTAAATAATGAGAAAGTATTTATTTATTGTAGCTCCAGTCTACGCTAGGTAATAAGTTAAATGTGGTTATATAGAAATAACTTTGATGCTCCCTGTGTTGTCCATCCCCCCCCCCCGTGCGTTTTGATTGAATGACTGAAAGCAGCATTTTGAAGGGGAATCCATGATTACGTCATGAGCCAGGGATCTGATAAACAGGAAATAACACCTTTTAAAATATATGTCGCTGTGAATTTTATGTATGGCATACGATTTCAGCCGAGTTGGAACAGATTCTCTGTATTTTGTGTGACGCTGTAATTTAAATTAGGTTTAGCCTGCTGGTGATTATATCACACTCATCAACAGGAAAATTAGGTTGCTCCCTTCTTAAACCTATAAAGTATGAATCCTTCTTTTGCCTGTCGTTCATGAAATCTGTCACATGACGTATTTGTTTGACTTATATGAAAATGTTGCACTTCAGTTTTTTTTTTTTTTTTTTTTTTTTTTACATTTTCATTCTAATAATAGAGTTGTGCTATAACAGAGCAAAATGCTTCATTCGCACTCACTACCTCTTTTGAATGCTTTCTCGAGCCCTGCGGTCCCTGCCCTGCTGTAAATGCAAGACTGGAGCTTACTGTACATTCAGACAAGAACCTGTGCCTGCAAATACTGCTCTTTCAGCACAACACAAGGCTAAGTGGCATTTCCCCAAGCCATTCTATTGATTTAGTATTTGATGGCTGCTTTCAAGATGTAGTTTCATGTAAGGCTGCAGTAACATAAAACAAGCCTTAAGGGATGTACCGCTGCTAGGTGTGACACAGCCTGTCATGTGTAAACAGAGTTTGTTATTTAGGCTCTGCTTTTCCTTTGATGCACTTCTTTCAAAGCTGTTCATGTTGCTTTGTTTGAGATTGCCTGTTGCTGTAAACATCGCAGCTTACGACAATATACAAATTCTTAATGGCACAACATCTTGACTTACTTGGATAAATAGAGGAAAATTCTGCTGTACAGTACTCATAGTCAGACATGCGTTTGTTTTGCTGTTAAGACAAGAGAAAAAGAGATGAGCTGAGGCACTCATTCTGAGTGCGTGCGCGCGTGCCCGCGTATTCATCCCATCATGTTCAACTCTGCTGTGATGGCCCACTGGCTCACTCTGCTGGAGAAATAGTGGTATTGCGCCAAAGTGTCAGCGTTAACAGGGAACAAATAAGAGTTTGACCACTTGCTATAGAAACGAAAATGATCACTATCATAATGATCATTATCAACATGATATAAAAACATATTTTGAGGGAAAACATTTGTTTTCAATTCAAAATATTACTACAATGAGAAAAATGGAAGGAAAGAAAATAAGAATGAAATGCCCCCAAAACATATTTATAGAGATAGAAAGTATCAGTAATATGATCTTGGATTTTAGTGGCTCTTTCATGTCTACATTTCAATGCATTAGTGTTTTATCAAAAGTAACTTCAAAGTGAAACTTAAAGAATAGTCTCCTTTTTAAATATTATCATCAGTACACTTGGCTTTTGTTGTCACTTGTTGCTGTATTGCATTAAGATTGTTACTTTTCCCACAGGAGAGATCAGTAATCGAGTTTCCGACGTAAACAAAGAGATAGTGGTGTCCGTGGCTCTGTCTCCAGTTTAACTGAAGGAGGGGTCAGCACTGGTCCCACACAACTGGGTAAATTGTGTTTGAGGCCCCCTTGTGGTCAAACAAGGTCACTGACATCAACTACACAAAACATGCATTCAAAGCACACAACTAAGTCACATACTGTGAGCACATTACTGGGTGTCACAATATCTTCCCTCTTTCGAGTCCTCTGAATTGTTGTGCCATTCCAGGCTTGAACAGAGTTTTTTTTTCCCCCTCGTGATGTTCCATAGGATTTCACTCAAAGAACCAGTCCAACTATTCTTTCAACATTTTTATTGTCATCACATCAGGTTTCATTTGCAGGTTTTTGTAAATTTCTCGAGCCTTTCAAGTTCCTTTAGAATTCTATGATATTCTTTAACTTTCTAGTTCTCCAGTTCTTTAGGTTTCTTTATTTCTCTGGGATTTCTTTGTGTTTCTTTACTTTATGTAGCTTTTCTTTTGATCCTTAGGTCTCTTCAGGTTCCTTATCAGATTGCACCACATTTACTTAGGTGGCCAGAACAGACATCATTTGGTATATCACCCCCACTGCTACTGAGATAAATTGCAAAAAAGCAACAACAAAAAAACAAGCAAACAAACAAAACAAAGCAAAAAAATAAAATAAATAAATAAAACACAAGGTCTCCTTTTGACGTGCCATTGATCAGTGATCTCCCATTGGGCCTCACCTATGACCTTCTATCGCTACTAAGCTACCACTCTTTTTTTCTAAAAAGCTCAACGATAGACAATTTATTATAGTATTAATATAGATATTTGACACTGAAGTTTGTATTTGCCAGTGATATTTTGTTTTTCTTCTAGAAGCTGAACACATGTAACGCCAGGTTTACTTTACTAATATTGGGTATTTATAAAAATACCACCCTCATAATGTTATATTTAATTTAAAAAGTCTGCTGTAGCAAAAAACAAGATGACATTGGGATGCAATATCAATTAAACACAGAAAAGTGCAGCAACATAATTGTTCTTTGAATTAGGAATGATTGCAATATTACACCGAATAGTAAGAGCTGGCGTCAGAGCCTAGGGATTGTGTGTAATATTCCAATAACTTGCTTTAGAGAATATGCTGTGTGCTGCTATTGCATTCATCAAGTTTCAGTTGTCTCGTGTCTTGTCAGACCCCCACTTGCTGGTGAGGATTTACATAACGCAAAAGTCCAAGTGCTTCTATGGAGACAGTGCGACCTGCTACTACTGGGAGGGGGGAGGGGGGTTGGCGTCAGCAGGGCAGGTTGCTGTGTTTTAGAACTATGACTTTTTGTTGTGGCTTTGCCCCTCTATGATGAACAGTCATCCTCATCCTTCCGACAGGCAGCAGAACTAAAAGACTGATTTCAGTGTTATATATAACATGTTGTTGATACGTATTCTCATTTGTCCAGGTAGGAAGTAGCTCAAAGCAAATTAATCAGGTGAGCTGAATGAGCCAGCCGAGCTGATGAAGCCTCTCACGTATCAGAGGTGAAACGCCTTCCAACATGCATGACCGTGTCCAGTTGACTCGACCCGTTTGTGTTGAGATTGGTGAATGTTCAACATGCTGTAATGCTGTTGAGTGTTGTGATGGTTTGATGTGTGATTAAGAGAAGAATTTTAGGAGATTTTTTTGTGCTTTAGGATTTGTTCTTCAAAAAGCAGTGCTTTCTGTGGGAATGTTTTTATGGAATAAGTTTTTAAAGTGTGCCCAATATTGTGAAGCAGTTGTTATCAACATCACCAGTATATTTAAGGAAGGAAAAAAAACTGACCTTAAAAGACTCACTACTCCCTTTATGAACTCAAGGGGGGCATCAGGGTATTTGTTTGACCAAGTATGTTGCAAAGCTTGAATGTAGAGTGCATAATTTATTGCACTTTAGTCAGTGTGTGATACATACATTTGGCATGTAGACGTTTGGATATTGACACATTTTTTGATATGCTGTGCAGCCCTAACTTGGTTCCCCATTTAAAAAAAAATGCATTTCAGGGGCTGCTAATAGAATCAATAGAGATGCTTTGTCAAATAGATTGTGTCTAAGTGTCCTTTAAGTGTGTATGTGCCACTGTTTTTACTGGACACTGTGTAACTGTAGCCACTAGTCAATACAGACTCTAACATTTTCTCACCACTAGAGGCTACTGTTGATCTGAAATGAAAAAGATGCATCACCATCGACTGTAGCCTCTACATGTAGCCTTACTGGCTCCTTTAACATTCTCTGGTATTTGTGTGACATTTAAGTCATACATTGCTTTTTCATGGAGTAGAATGATCTCTTTTAAGATAAAAAAAAAAAAAATGCAACATAAGTTTCAGTTATTGTTTTTTTGTTACGAAGGTCAGCCTGTACTGACACTTAAGTTTCACATTGTATTTTCTTTGTTTACACATACAGCAGACAGTGGAAGAAAGAGGAAGAGGAAGAAACCTTTGCAGAGCCAGGATCAGAGGTGAGGCCTTTCTGCTGCTCCACTTTGAGCGAGGGGATCGAAGGAGAGGACAGAGCAACAGACTGTTGTGACAAAACAGTGTGAAATGTCATTTACTCTATTGATTTACAAGTGATGTACAGAGTAGCAAACAAAAGGAGGTTCCTATTTCTTTTTTTGCTGATCAACAGCATCAGTTTTTTTTAATTATTTTTTGACCTGTATGTTATGCAGGCTTCTGTAAATGAACTTAGAATAAACAAGCAGATTTGACATTTAATCTCAGAATAAAATAAGATTTTCATGTGATTTCTGATTGAATTTTCAATGCTTTTGCAACTGGGATTAAGCTATTTCCAGGTTTGTTCAATCTGAAAAAAATGTTCACGCGTAATACGTGATGCCTGAAACATCACATAACCACAGTTAAACAAATCTATTTCTAACACACATACACTCTGGTTTGTAGACCCTTCTGGGCAGGTATATTTGTGCAAGTTGGGTCTTAAAATTGACACAATTTTTTAAACAAGCACACAGACAGTCGGACCAGTCGAATCTCTTATATTTATAAAGGCACAGTGATCACCATTGAACTATGTTCTCCACAGTGTCCATATTTGTAAAGTTATAGGACATTTACACAAGACTTGATTACCAGTGAAAAGGATTTAAAGATCCATTCATTGAGCACGACAAAATAATATCAGATTTTGGCTGCTGACCTGTGTTAATTTCCCACACTGTTCATAGCCTGGGGCGTCTTTTTAACAAACCACTTTAAAGATGCCATCTGCCTGAATGAAGTGACCTCCCAGTTATACAATTAAACCCTTAAACCCAGCTGGCACAAGGCACAATGAGGTGTTGAAAAGGCTTTACATGACAATCGCATTAATATTTCACAATGATTTTATGGGATATCAGTTATTCCAGCAGACATTGCACAGCTTCAGATTATTTTATTAGTGGTACTGCTGCGCAGGATTTGCATGGAGGTCTCACTGAGCTGTCCAGTGCCAGATTGACTGATGTGCCCTCTGATAGGCCTTTGTGCTGCTTTACGCCGAATGGCTTGTTCAGTGCATTCAGAATCCAGTAAGAAAATACACACTGAGCTACAGTGTGCACTAGAGTCACTCTGAGAATTAGTCTTTCTACTGTTTTTCTGCAGTAGTAAAACATTTTTTTTCTTCTCCTCCACAGGCGTTTCTATCCCCCCCCATCCACCCCCTCCTTCCCTTTCTCCTCTTGGGGCTGTAAATAAGCTGGAGTTGTGTAGACCCTTGAGAAGTCCTCCTCTTTTCACTCTTCCCCATTCTTTCTGCCTTCCCTGCCCACTCGGATTCCACTGCCGCTGTGTTTGCTGCTGAAAGGTGCCAGGGAGATGCCCAGATGATCCATCAGGCCGTTTTCAACCACGCCGTTCATATAGCCCCAGCCAGGAAAGAGTAACTAGTGCAACTGAGAGAGAACCCTAGAGGGTGCTCTTGGCGTCCTGTGAGGCCTCCCCGCCAAGCCTGGCAGAAAGCTTGGCTTACCCCTTTTCTCCTCCAGCGCCTGAGATGCCCTCCTCTCCCAATGATGGAGGTAAGTTAAAAAAATGTTTTAAAACGTTTTAAGTTTGTCAAGATTGACAGCATGACACTGATATCCTGTCATCACTGTTACGCACATGCATACACATCCTGTTTAAAGAACCATGATGCATGGCGCTACACCAGACTAGATTTCAGATTCTTTTTACTTTTTCAGCTTCATAAACAAATGTTATCGTGTTGTCAGTTTGTTTTGTGCTGTGTTGCTCTCCAGAGGATCAAGGAGCGTCCCCCGTGAACGGAACATCTGTGGGCTCCTACCAGAACAGTGGGAAGAGGAAGGTGCACACCAAAAAGAAGAAATGCACAATTACTGCCAATGTTGCTGGCACAAAATATGAAATAGGTATTGTAATTTACTTTCAGTCCAGTAAAACCGCTTTGGCATCAACAAAACTAATATATAGATGTTGGGCAAGAATAAAAATACATTTTAAATATATATAAAAAAATGTATATGTGGCAAAGAGAAAAAGATATAGTTTGATCAGTCAGGTCAGTGGCTTGTGTACATGAAAAAGAAACATAACTTTTTCATGGTGATACTAAAGACAAAGTGAGAGTCTTTTCATTGATTGGAGAGTTTTCCAAAAATGGCAGGGGTGCCCTTAGTTGCAGATGTATTATTTGTTTCATCTTATTTACTCTTTTTTTCCCCCATTATATTTCTTTCTGACGCATATGAAATGGTTGTTTTATAGTGAAGTGTGTGTGTGTGTAAGATAAATTCATTGTAACACTAAATCATCTATTAATTTAGGAAAAGCCTCTCAGTATGGCTCCGTCAGTCTCTCAGAACACCACAAATCTAGTCACAGTGTTGCCTCAATAAAATGTGGAGACTGTTTAAACTTAAGACTTGCAGTCCAGTGAAGCACTTTACACTGAGACAACTTGAGTTTATATTTATTGATAAATCTTGGTTGAAGTAATAGAACTTGGCATTGAGTTCTTTTTTTCCCCCCCCAAGATTGTGCTAAATGTGCTTTGTAAGCACTCCTTACATGCTCAAAACACTGTGGCAGCAGTGCTCTCAGGGGCAAACTACAACCTATGAAACTAAAGCGTCAGCAGCATCAGGTAGACGTTGGAGGCTGTCGGGATTCTGTAGGTAGATGGACGTCCAGCTGTGAGTCAGTCTGCTTGCTGTGACGAGACCCTCACAGTGGCCATTCTGAGAGTAGAGCAGGGCCATTCTGAAGCAAAATTAACACTAAGTGCCAAATGGATGGCTCATTTTTGCTGTTGTCTTTTTTTGTACTTGTCTTTTTTGTTAAAGAATTGATTGTATTGCACAGAAAGGTTAAAAGTCAGGGACAGCAGCGTTGGAATTCTTCTTTATGCCCACTGAAAAAGGGGCGGCCCTGAGGATATCTGTTTAGTAAGATATGCAGGAAAGGATTGATGATGGCCTTGCTGTACTCAGAGATCCCGCTGTTAGCTCTAAGCACAAGCCTGCTGTGTTATAAGCCTTCCTTGTTCCAGTTAGCAAAACACTGTTAGCCTCTACTGATGTGAACAGATTGATGAAGTCGCATCTTTTGCCCGTTCACGCACCATCATGCAACATTAGGCAAGCCTTCTCCAGGTTTGTGAAGGCTTCCAAGAAATTAATTAATACCTTGTTTCGTTAGGGCATATGAATTTTTCATTACTCCCTGAATAATGAATAGTTGTTGGATTAATGTTCAAATGGGCCTGCCACCTATCTCTCATACTATGGGGTTTCCATTGAGATTTGAAAGCATTGCAGACAATTCATTTATCTTTTTGGAAAGAGGCATTGGTTTTGGCTGCTTTGCAACCATTCCATGAATGGTAAATACAGCTGGGAGCGTTTTGATCTAAGGTCTACCAGACTCATTTCTCTCCTAAAGTATGCAAACAAAATTTAGGCCCTGCAAAATATTGGAGTAAAATATTGATCAATGAAGCAGAAATATTTTATTTGTGAAGTTGCATCATATTTCATCTATATCTTAGAGTTACTGTTCCCTCATGAATATCCCTCATTGCTCCTTTTGGTTAATTGTCTTCAAACCACTGTGAAAAGTTTATTAAATTGATTGCACTGCTCATGCTTTCGAGTGGGGAAAAATATGTTCTGTGCATTTGTCCACAGTTCGTATCGTCATCAACGAAATGGACTTCATAAAGACTCGGGATGACGATGAGACTGCCAACCTCATCTGGAATGACTCAGCGGTGCAGCATGAGAAAATTGCTGAGCTCAGGAATTATCAGGTACACGGCACAGTTACAGTGTCTTGTCATGTAAGTGCAACTTGGTTGTGGATGCTATGTCCTAGAGATTAGAGCAGAGAGCTTATTTGCTCTGAGAAACTGCATCAGGTCCGATTTGCTGTACTGACCAGGTAAGTGTACAGATTAGCCGTCCAATAGCAATTCCTCTGGATGTGATCAGTTCCCAGGTGAAACTCAAGTATCTCAGACAGTGTAACATGACAACAGACAAAACAACAGACAAATCTCTGCCTTAGTATATTATCTTGATTGTTTTTTCCTAAACTGAATATATTGCAGTTGGCCTTGAAGTTAATCTGATAAAATACTACGATTCAAGGTGCCCCCCCCCAAATATCTCAAATATCTTATGCTAAAATGTGATCAGATCTGAAAAACACTGGCGACCTGCCCATAAATAGCTGGGATTGGCTTCAGCAGCCTGTGGGGATAAACGATACAGATGAATGAGTGATCAATTTATCAAATAATTTGGATTAACTGGAAAATTGACAGATGATAAACCTATGATTTGTGAAGTTAAAATCACAGTATTACACTTTTTAAATTAAACATCTGTAAGAATTTATGAACAATGCAAATATGACAATTAGGGCTGTCAAAAATAACGCGTTAATGGCATTAATTAATTTATGTAATCAATCTCATTAAAATTTTTAACGCATGCGCATCATGACAAGCAGTGCGGCGTGGTGACGCGCGGCGTGGCGTGCAGCGGAGCACGTACAAATACACTGCACACACAGACATTATGTTATGGTGTGCATGTTTTAGTTTTTTGAATATTTATTTTATTTGGAGCCTTAAAGGTGCCTTAAGGAGTTTGCACGCTTTATGCGAAACAGCTAGTGAAAAATCGTCCCTGTGGCTCGCGTGCACGGAAGAGGGGGACTCCGTCTTCGCTCGTTTAGTAGCGCTCAAGTAAGATTTAAGTTTCTTTTACCTGGTGGAGTCTGTGCTGGAGCTGTGGCAGTGCTAGAAGCCAGTCTGTTCTTACTTTCTGGAAGATCCTGCTCAGTTGTTGCTCACTAAGCATCTGGTGGAGTAATGGCGGACAAATCGAAACTCAAGGAGCCGGAGCACGCATTACATCATTCCTTTGAAATTCTCCCCAAAAAAATGCTGGTGCCGGACCGGCACTGCAACTTTCAAGTGACAATTTAGCGCTGTTAGCGGTACTTGTAATGAGTATGTCAGGGCACATTGTACACATCATTAAAAATGTGTAACATATTTATGGTGGAAAATAAGTATTTTTAAGGTTGTAAAACTCCTTAATGCACCTTTAAATAAAAAACACATCACGTGTTAAATATATGTAATCATGTCCTGTCGTTTTTTGCTAATGCAATATAGGAAAAAAAGGGTACATTTCAGACATAGTTGGAAATTGTGATTATTTGTGATTAATCATGATTAATTAATTTGTAAGCTGTGATTAATCTGATTAAAAAATTTTAATCATTTGACAGCCCTAATGACAGTAGAACAAAGGTATTTAAAGCTGTAAAAACACGAGTGAACCAGGCACGGGAGTAGTGATGAGTGCACTGAAGTGAAGAAAGGTCTAATGTGTCATCAAAAAACTTGACCCAGTTGTTAATAACTGAATATGAGGAATAAGGAAATACTATTTTATGATTTTTCCTGAATTGAAGTTTTGAAAAGTGAGATGTACAAACAAAGAAAAGTAAATATAATCAATTCTTATATATGCTGAGAGTAGTTTTGCATTTATAGTGTAGCATCCCTAAATTCTCTGTCACTCACTCTGTTACTCAAGGAATTACAAAGAAAGGGGGAAAAAAAGAAAAAAGAACTGAAAGGAGATGACAGAACCCTCACATCAAGTAACCTGGGACAGGATCAGCAAAGGAGAGCAATAAAGAGTCAAAGTTCATCTTACTGAGACCCTTCATCGTCAGTGACACACAGTAGATAGGGAAACTGACTGAACTCAGTAAGAGGTGGCATTTACACATATACCACTGTGAACTTGAAGTGTTATGGGTGGTCTAGGTTTGGTTATTAATCAGAAAGGCCTCAACAGCAAGGTTTGGTCTGAAGTATTGGTACTGATCTGAGAGAGAGAGAGAGCGAGCGCTTACCTCTGTTTGACCCCTACCCCACCCCCAGTCTTGCTGACTGAGCTTGGCTGCTGCCTCTCAGTTCTGAGGCACATTAGCCGTCTGTCTTATACGTGCTTATTTGATTAGACTGAGGACTAATGATAAATTAAATCACTGGTTAGTCAGAAACAGTTTGGCACGATAGGATGTGGGCAGCAAGAGTTCAGCTAAGTACATTGAATATAATGAATATGGCAACAGCTTAACATACAGCAGTGCAGCTGTGTTTGACTTGGTGCTTCTTTTTTCTTCGTGCTACTCTGATACTTCATAATGTAATTTTTCACAACAAAAATAGAGACCCTCAGCAACTGGGTCTGATTTGCCCTCACAAGCCATGTCATCTTACGGCTTTGGAGTAATTATGCAATCTCTTCCGAATCCCTAATTGTGTCTGTCTCGCTGGGATAATAATCACACGTTCCCGTTATCTCTTGTATTTTTTTTTTTCTCCTCGCTCTTTTTCATTTTTTACTTTTCCCCCTTTTTAGTGAT
Organism: Salarias fasciatus; assembly: GCF_902148845.1. Taxonomy (NCBI): domain Eukaryota; kingdom Metazoa; phylum Chordata; class Actinopteri; order Blenniiformes; family Blenniidae; genus Salarias; species Salarias fasciatus. The sequence continues at coordinate 15,927,456 of NC_043766.1, read as the reverse complement.
GTACTGTGAGAGTTTGCTGTCAACTTTCAGCTCATACAAGCCTAATTAACACCCCTGTTCAGGCTCATTTGGTCAGAGAATACAGAAAATCCAGAGTTTTCCTTTTGCCTCCACCCTCCTTTCGGCACATTCAAAGCAATTCATTCAACTGTCACTGCAGGAGCTTGCGATGCAGAACCAATTACCTTGGCCCCTCTGAGTTGAGATTGATCTTTTTTTTTTCCTCGCCTCTTCCCTCCCCAACCTTTTAAAGTATAAAAAAACATGGTAAACTAAATAAGGGTTGAGAAAGGTCTCAGCGTCACCTTTTTGTTTTGAGTCTGTAATTGGGCATAAATGTCAGAACATTGTAAGCTCACTTCAGGTTGCTGCCTTTAATGTGCTCATTTTTATGAAGGGGTGGGATTGGAATTGAGTGGCGTAATGGCCCTAACAACATTATTATGTCTGCTTGTCCCTCTGCAGAGAATTAACCATTTCCCGGGCATGGGCGAAATCTGCCGCAAAGACTGCCTTGCAAGGAACATGTCCAAGTAAGTTTTCTGTCTTTCTTAGCACCCACGCAAGATAATTTGGTTTATTTGCATACGCATAAAAAAAAGTGAGCTTTTCAAGGATAGTTTGACCTTAAAGTACAAGTGCACACTTATAGCACTCCAGAATTATAAGCCACATACTCTGCACTGCAATGGGATCAAAACATTAATCCTTCCTTGGATTAAAAGATAAAAATATTACTTTAAATGTTAGAAATGACAAGTGTAAGACTAAGAGTGTCTTAAAAATGTACGTTTCTTCTCCTCTCTCCCTGTCTTTAATATTTCAAGAATGATCAAGTGCCAGCCTCAAGAGTACAGCTTCATCCCCAAAACGTGGATCTTCCCTGCTGAGTACACACAGTTCCAAAACTACGTCCAGGAGCTACGAAGGAAACGCAAGCAGAAGACCTTCATTGTTAAACCTGCCAACGGAGCAATGGGTCATGGGTAGGTCCAGCATATGTCCCGCTGTCTGTTCACATTAACTGCCAGACTGACAGGATGAGAATAAATGGTTGGGTGGATGCCGAGTAAGAAAGAAGTTAGCAGCTGAGCAAACTCGACAAGCACAACAGAACCAGACAATTGGGAGTTTATGTCCCTGTTATGTATTTGTCAGAAATATGGTTAGGATCAGAATGGGTATTTCAGCTGAGAGGATATGTTGAATGTCATTGTTCTTGATGGTCACATCTTTCTTAAATCAGGTTATTCTTGCTATTTGAGGACACACACATGCACACACACAGGCAAACCCAGACAGTTACTGTAGTTTCTCCTCTGAAAGTCTTTATATTTTTGGAGTTTTTTTATGAAGCATCATCAACAGAGAGACGTCGAATGAGAGAATGGACAGAGAGAGCTGTTTCAGGACCCTCTGTCTCTAAATGGCATCACTTCATTAAAAGATGAGCTGGCTGTGGTACCTGAACGCATGTTTCATCCTTTCAGTTCCAAACGCCTATCTTTAGTTGTCATGTCACATTTCCATCCTATATTTGGACTACTTTGTCTGAAATCATTAAGCATTCGATAACTTACTCCAGTTTTTTTTTTTTAATAGAGCTGCTAAGAATTATAAAAGGTGTTTTATTTATTTGACACAGGTCTGCATTCAGATAAAATCCACTACAACCTGTCGAACCTGTAATTTGAGTAGAAGATACAGTTTCAAGACTGAATGTAGTTTTTTGACAATAATTTACAATCAACAATTTATAGTCTATTATTCTAAACTGTAAAATGATTGTTTTATGCAGCAATTAATAAGAATAATCATTCTATCAATCCTTATCTTTATAGCACCTGTCAAAAGTTTGGAAACACCCTCTCATTCAATGTTTTTCTTTATTTTCTTGACTGTTTCTGACTGTACATCTCACAAGGAGTATGTTGCAGTGGAGAGGCACCAAGGCAGCCACTTACTTCTTAAGAAGTTACCAAGTGTGTGTGTTTGCGTGGTGGGGATGTGTGTGTAGATGTGTGTGTGGGGTGTGTGTGTGTAAATGCAGCCAATGACATAAGACAGTTTGCTTCAGTACAGCAGATCAGCCGCCGCAGCTTCCCAGCACTCCAGGTCATCACCACTGCCCATCAGCAGAAGGGTGGCCGGAGGCGGTGGATGTGGGAGGGGAGTGGAATTATAGAGATATGTGGACTTAGTTCATGAGTTCAAGTGTTTGTGTGAGTGTGTAGGTCCGTCTTCTTCTTTAGCGCTCCAGTCATGGTGTCACAGTTCGCAGGTGGTAGTCACTGTGGAAACGACCATCGTTCAGAGCCATTTGACCTTCCTCTGCTTGGTCCTCAACTCTTCACATTCACACCCTTCCATTAATGACATCAAGTTTGCGTCTCAAATCGACCGCAACCCCAATCAGATTGTCCATGTTTCGATTGAGTTCGCCAGAACGGTCAGCCTCAGCGTTTGACTGTTCATTTGTAAAGACAAACAGCTGTTGGACGTGCTTGATGGTGGCGGTCCTCTTAATTCTCCGGCCAATCAGAGCAGACCTGTCATGATAAATACAAATATATAGACATTTTCCACGTCCTCCATGGACAGGGGCGCCAGGCAGAAGGCACATCCCCCTATATTTAGCCTTGTCGTGGAGGAGTCCGTCCAAGCAGGAGGGTTCCCCCGCACCTCCGCTCTCCGTTGCGATGATTGTATCAATTGCATTGAGAGGCCAGCTGATCATTTCCATGTTTGGTGTGTTGATATATTTGTAAAAGCCAAGCCATTGCTAAAGTCAAACACGCCAGACAAAGTTTAGCAAGCAAGCAGAGACACGAGGGAGGGGGAGAAGCATAAAGAGAGCGATAGCAAAAGTGTCCGCCTCCGCCGAGAGCCGAGCAAGAACATAGGTTCTCAAGTGCGAAATAGCTGAAAGCATGTTTTATATTGTAGATTCTTCAAACTAGCCACTTCCTATTATTGCTTTGCACGGTTTTTTGAATTCCCTGGATGAGCTTTATTATGTAGTCACCTGAAATGGTTTCCCAACAGTCTTGAAGGAGTTTCCAGAGATGCTGAAGGCTTGTTAGCCCTTTTGCCTTCACTCTGTGGTCGATTTCATCCCAAACCATTTCGACTGGGCTTGGGTCAGGTAACTGTGGAGGCCAGGTCATCTGGTGTAGCCCTCCATCACTCTCCGTCTCGGTCTCAAAAAGCCCTGACGCAGCCAGGAGGTGTGTTTGGGGTCATTGTCCTGGTGAAAACTAAGTAATGGTCCAAATAAACACAAAGCGGATGGGATGGCATGTTGCTGCAGGATGCTGTGGTTGCCATGCTGGTTCAGTGTGCCATTCAGTTTTGAATAAATCCCCAACAGTGCCACCAAGCATCCTTGCACATAACACCTCCTCCTCCTCATGGTGGGAGCTATGCATAAAGAAGCCATCCGTTCACCTTTTTTGTCTAGCACAAACACACAGCAGGTGGAACCAAACATCTCAGATTTGGACTCATCCAACCAGAGCACAGATTTCCGCTGGTCTAATATCCACTCCTCATGTTTCTTGGCCTAAACAAATCTCTTCTGCTTGTTGCTTTTCCTCAGTGGTGGTTTCCTCACAGCTAGTTGACCATAAAGTCCTGATTGGCACAGTCTCCTATGTAGAGATGTGTCTGCTATGAGAACTATTTGTGATATTTATCTGAACTCTAAGCGGAGATGCTTTTAACTTTCAATTTCTGAGGCTGTTGAACTTATCCTCAGCAACAGAGTTGACTCCTGGTCTTCTTTTCCTGGGGCGGCCCTCATGTGAGCCAGTTTTGTTGCAGCACTTGTTGATTTTTGGAACTGCACTTGGGGAAAGTTTTTGCAATTTTCCAGACTGACATTCAGTTCTTAAAGTAATGATTTGCTGTCGTTTGTCTGTACCTAGCTAACTGGTTCTTGCCATTCCATGAATCCTAACAGATGTCAAATAGATTAGCAGACAGCTGATGGCCTTGACTTCTGCACAACAGAACTGATGGTTCCTGTTACGATAGTGAGAAATTCCACACATTAACCCTGAAAAGGCAACAATGAGAAATGGCAACCCGTTCAGGTGACAACCTCATGAAGCTCATTGGGAGACTTGGGTTTACAGCACTGTCAAAGCAAAGGGTGGCTGCTTTGAGGAATCTGAAATCTAAAGTGTGTGTGTGTGTGTGTGTGTGTGTGTGTGTCTGTGTGTTATCAAGGCCTCCCACACAAAACAGAGATGAAGTGAAAATATCAAGTGGTTCCAATTTCATAGATTCGGATTGTGCAGTCTCATAAATTAAAAAAAGTGAATGAAAGAGTGGCACAACAGTAAATATGTTTTTGGACTCTGTTATGCGTCACTCTAAAATGAATCTGTTCTTGCTTTTGTACATCGCACATACGTCTTTTGAGCACTTCAGAATCTTTTCCAGTTGTTCAGATTGTGCATTTTTTTATGGACTTATTCCTTAAAATGTAATCCCCTAGGGCATGAAGTATGAAGAAATAATTTAGAGTGCTTTCATCTCTGGCACCAATAGGTGGGGATATTGAAGTAGAAATAGCTCAGTGTGCCTCACCTCTCTCTGTAATTCTCTTTGAATTTGTCCTTTCTGGTATAATGTGAGCATTACTTATACTCCATGCTGCACTAAGCCCTTATTTATTAAAGAATAAAAGGCAGCAAAGGCTGAATTATTGCAATACATTAAGAATATGAAAGATGATGAGTTTAGCTCGACCACTCAACAGCAGGCGGCTCACAAGATTAGATTTTTCTCTTTCTTTTTTTTTTTTGCATGGTGTGACGCGGCAGGAAATTAAGTTATCTCTACCCCCTGTAATTTATTTTTCTGTCGACCAACTAAATGAAGTTATTGTTTGTGTCTGAAGCCCAGCTTGTTATAAGGGGGAAACAAAATAAAAGCGTGTGTGGAGTTTAAAAAGGCGCGATCCCCTCCAGTGCCAAATTAAATAGGCAGGGGAGAGTGGGCTGTGATTATCTGACACCCCAGCTCATCAATCATGTCGTCTTCTCCTCAGCTATTTCTACTCAACTAACTAACACTGTTAACCTCATCCCCATCATTCAGCTTGCTGTCTGTTAGGCTGGCCCCTCAGCTTGTTGGTCAGGCTCCAAATGACTTCCTGTTTTTTTTTTCTCTCTCTATTCAACCACGGTGATAAGCAGCCCAATGAAGCCTCATTTTTAATACAACTGTGTCTCAGATGACATTTTGAAGTATTGTTTTATGGGGGCCCTGCACACGCGCGCACACACATGCACGCATGCATGCACACAAAGCAGTGTTACACTAAAGAGGATTTTATCCAGCTCATTAGGAAATTGGTACTGTTAAAATCTTATTTCATTATTTTATTTTTCATTGGAAAGTAGTACTTGATCCTATTCTGTTCTTTTTTTTTTGTTTTTTTAATTTAACCTCATTTGAAGATTAGCAACTATATTTCAGTGTTTTTGCTTCGTTAGAACTAACTGAACACCTTAATTATTTAATGAAATTACAGCAACCAAGGCTGCACTGTTCTCCTTCTCAGAGTACTGTATATTCTGACTTTACGGAAGCCAGAATAATGTTTGCCCTCTGGTAAAGCTTGGTGCCACAATATCCCAAACCTCTGGTGGTACGAATTAAACAATCATGTCGCTACATCTTGGCTGTTGTTTGTGCCCGCTGCGCTTGCTTACAAGTGCATAAGGAAGCCTTCTAGGCCATGCATGTTACCAATTTAGCCCAAGCCAACCTTAACTATGAGTGATTGGGATGCAGGTCAGTTGCTTTGCTTCCACATAGTGGAAGATTGTTTAGAAATGACCCCTCACCCTCAGCGCACACATGCAAACAGCCTCTTGCTTTCAGACGCACAGTTTAAAAAACAAAAAAAAAAAAGAAAAATTCCCTCATGGATGTACAGAAACTAACAAACCTCATTCTTGAGTCCAGCTAGCATGGGTCTGTGGACTGTAAGACTGGAGTTCCCCTGACATGAGACCAAAGCAAATGGATTAGAGTAGTTTGAAACAGAGCACAGTGTCCACTTCTATTAACCTGCTCACAGTTTAAAAAAAGAAAAACCCTAGTGGAGCATTTGGTGCACTGCCCTGAATTCAGACAGAGCTTGACTTTGGGGGAAAAAAATATGTTCACAGCATGCATGCAGAGTTTGGGTAAGAAAAACCAGCATTTGTGTTGTCTCTGCATGCTTACAGGCATTTGAAAGAATTTGATAGGACATGCCAGTTTGGAGAGTGATAACACAATTGATATACAGTTTGATTCTTGAAAGAGCCAAGCACCTTGTCAGAACTGGAGGAATTCTCAATACATGTATTTGAATTTCCTTTCATCCAGGGCTATATACCTGTAGATGGTTACATGAATACCATAATTTCTTTACTGCTCACAATTGAGGGCTAAATGTCCTAAATGTAAGTGTTAAAATTATTATTTACACAGCATGGAAATACCCCTTCCCTCTAACTGCATATAACGCTGTAGATTATGGTATTATCCAGTAAATATAAAAGCAGCAGGCCAATGTTATTCCAGGGTTGTAAAGATTAATAGCACGGCATATGTGCCACACCAGAATTATGTCTCCAACTTTTCCAGATGACTTTGTAATAAATTTTACATTTGCAGCCATAAAATCTGTGTCTTGTTTGCCGTAATATTTTTGCTCCAACATGTATGTAAGACAGTGCCAGTGTTATCAGTCTTGTTCATGGTCTCTACTATGGTCCCATAAATCATTTTTTTTAATTATCTTTTTTCTCTTTACTATGCCATATTTTATTATGCTGCTGACGACACTATAATTCCCCCAAGGATTAATAAAGTTTCTGTCGATCCAGGATCTCACTTATCCGCAACTGCGAGAAGCTGCCAGCCCAGGAGCACTTTATAGTTCAGGAGTACCTGGACAAGCCCTTCCTGATGGAGGGCTACAAGTTTGACCTCCGCATCTATGTCCTGGTCACATCTTGCGATCCGCTCCGTATATTCCTCTACAACGATGGCCTGGTCAGAATGGGCACGGAGAAGTACCATGCACCCAGTGAAGCCAACCTGGTGAGTACGAGATGGTAAAACTACTATAAATAAACATGCCCCCCCCACCACAAAAAAAAAAAAAAAACTAATAATAATAATGTTGCATTAAGTGTAATGTGTGAATTCATACATTCATATTCAGGCAAACAGACAGACACACACACACACCGTTTGCATACAGCTGAGCATAAATGTCCTCGTGCCGGATATCTCCGGTAATATCAAGCCGCTCATATATGCCTTGAGGTGCTGCACCTGCTAAAGCACAGTGGTCTGCTCATGATGGGAAGCGCACCCACACAAACATGCTGACACACACATGCACAGCTTCCTATCAGGAAAGATGCTCGGCTAAAATGTGAACACACACATAGACAAGCTGCTTGCCTCCTATGACACACGTGTGTATTGTCTTAGTCTGTGACACATGATAGAGTGAGTCATTCCACAGTGGCTCCCAGACAGCCATCAGAGGCAGAAGTGGCCTGCAGTCGTGCCGTTATTACCCGTTAGGCTAAGGACAAGGACGTACTATCTCAGAATGTGAGGGATGGTGTTTAAAGCACAACAAGCATTACACTATGGCAAATTATGGTCAAGCATTAAATTTTAAAACTGTCACAATTTTAAAACGCTCCAACCTTTGTAAAACACACATAATAAACCTGTCATACATAAAAACTCGCACATTCTTATCCCCACATTCCACTGAATGAGTTGCGGCTGCGTTGCGGCTGTACCAAGATCCTGTTTGGGATCCGTCGCACTGCTGAGCTCCACCCATAGACACAGACATCAACTCTGATAAAAATAAGCTAAGTTTTGTTGAAGCCATTATTTCGTGTTGGTATTCAGATACTTTTGTACTTCCGTCATGATAAGTAGGCTACCAGTTGAGTATTTTTGTTTTTATCAATTGGGCATAATGATATGTAGTACTTTTGGGACGGTATTCTGTTTGTTAAATAAGGACAATAAGGAGCAGTTTCCTTCTCAGGAAAGTTGATTAGACAAAATGCGATCTGAAGATGTCACCCTGGAAAAGACAACTTCAAGCTCCAGTGGTTAAATTTCTTCAAATATATAACAGATCAGATCATTTCTATTTTCGATTGTTTAAGATGTTGTTGCTGCCCTTATGTTGCAGTGTTTGCTGGTAATTTGTTGAGTCTTTATGCTTAACTGTAATTTGCATCCTACTGTGAGATTACTATTTGAATGTGTTTGTGCTGAGCAATAATCTGCCTTGTGGGTGTGAGTGGGATTGAGGGTAAAGTTTTTCTCCAGCATCACAAGTGAATGAAGAAATCCAAGATAAATAAACAGTACAATTTTCACACACCAACAAACAAAACATGCCATCTGGAGCAAATTCCATTTACTGTTGCTCTGCAGGTTTCATTTTCAATGTTGTAAAAATGCATAAAAAGGTATTTACTTTTTTCACAAAACTAACTTATTCATTTTTTGTCCATACAGAGTCAGCTCTACATGCATCTGACCAACTACTCGGTCAACAAACACAATGAGAACTTTGAGCGAGATGAGACGGTGGACAAAGGCAGCAAGAGGTCCATCTGCTGGTTCACGGAGTTCCTCCGCACCAACGACTATGACATGGCCAAGTTCTGGGGAGACGTCTCTGTACGTGGGTAGTTCACCCAAACAAATGCAAACACACATACAATCACATGAAGCTGTGCTAGGTGAGTTATTCCTTTAAAGAAAGGATAGCTTAGACAGTAACAAAACACTCCACAAATGTAAACAACAACTTAATGCATGTGTATCCCTTCATATAGACACGTATTTTTTTTTAACCAGTTTAGTTTGGACTTAACGCACAAGTGAACCAGCTGAGATTTGATATGATTTGTTATGACATTGATTCAGTGAGCTTATCTAAGAGCAGGAAGATTTTACCTGAAAACATCCCTGGAGGGTGAGCTCTCTTTATCTGGCCATAAAATCTGATTTGTTCTATTATCTTTTTAAAATTCTTATCTATGCTTCTACAGTTTGTCATAATCAAATTAGACCCACAAACCAAGGTTAGTACACACTGTGTAACACATGGACACATACACACACAGCTGAGCATGAAAGTCCACATGCCAGATCCCAGCCACCCATATTTCTAATGTGGCTTATTTACTTCGTCTAGTTACTTCTGTCTTCAGTTCATCTCTGGTTTTATTTCCCTTCTGAATTACTATTTTCTGTTTATTCCTTCATGACTTTGAGTCGTTGTCCCTGAGTCCATATTCACTCTGGGACTTTTTTTTTCAGCTTTATTCTCTACGTGCATTCTACCAGTACTGAAGTTCAAAACAAAATCCCATTATCCTCTGCTTGGCAAAAGCTTTTATTTCTTCTTTTCATCAGCCTTCATGTTTTTTTTTCTTCTTCCAGTTCCCAGAGTTTTACCTGCATGTCAGTAACTTTTTTTTTTTCAAGTCTTTTCTTCTATTAAGCCTGCTAATCTGACCGATTGCTTTATTTTGTCTTGGAATGCGGCACTATAAAAATGTCTTTTACTCTGTTTAACTTACTTTTATTTGCATTGTTTTCTTTGTCTCTCATCTCTCTTGTCCTCTGGTGACATACCAGAGTGTCACTCTCGGACTCAGTGAGGCCATCCACCTCTTCTGTTGCTCTCACTTTTTTTTCCTTTGCACTTTCTTCAGAAGTTGCACTACTTTGGTGTTACTGCTGTCCACTCACACTCACACTGTGTGCTTTGTTTCCACTCTGTATTTACGCTCTCTGCTCTCTGCTCCCTGCTCCCTCTCCCTTCTTTTCTTTTCATCTCTCCTCTTACATTTTGTTCCTGTACAAACCTTGCAGGCTGCTCTGACTCTTTCTGCCAGTCGTCACAGGCAGAGATTTTGTTTTGCCAAATATTGTCTGTGGGGTTTAATAAGACTGCATATGTTTTTTCATGTGAAACACTGGCATCTCTTTCATATTGAGATGTTGTTGATGTAAGGTATGAGGCCAAAGTTTGAGTAGAAAAGTTTGAGCTTTTTTCTGTGGGTGTAATTTTGAAAGCAGGGTCTGACTATAAATGGGTTGGTTTTTACAGCCTTTTGTATTTGGTAAAACACACACAGCGGCAAAAAAGAAACCCCCAAAACAATTTGTTGAATGTCAATGTCTAAAGGTATGCCTTTCCTGTTTGTTTTTATGCACAATTTCATTAATGCAGGTTTTTGATAATTTAATAGTAAATTGTTTTTAAAGTGAAAACCAATAAGGCACTGCTTTTCACCACAAATTTCCAAAGTTTTTATTGCTGTCGTCAAAATGATAGATAATTTAAAAGAAAAAAATGTGTTTTAGATCATTTTGTTGTACATTTATTTTGTCATGTCTGTTACTTCAGATATTTTACAGCTATACTTAAAATTTAATCAAACAAATTAACCCATGATTCTTTAAATTCCTGTATATCTAATATAAATTCATTAAATTTACATTCTTGTGAAAACTAGTTGAACTACGGTAATATTGTTTTAATGTTATACCAGCAAATCATATAAATAAGAAGACCAAAGCGAAAAAGGCTTGAAACAACATTTTTAGCACTAAGTCCACAAGAAACAAGCATGCTTGCACATGTATAAGATGTCGGCCAGTGCTGGGAGCTCAGGATAAGGAGTGAGGTGATGTGGATTCACACGGCAGCCAGAACCGGGGACTTCAGGCATAAATGTTGGTGGTGGTGGAACCAAGTGTTTGTGCTTGGCAGCCTGTGGCTCAGATGGGTGGAAGGGCTGACGTATGGATAGAGTTGTGTGAGTGACATAGTGGAAAAAAAAAGGTGGGGGCGCTTCCTTATCAGGCTGAGGCCAGACCATCGTACCTTTCTCCTGTACTCAGCAGTTAGACCAGACTGAGCAAACTGCAGGCCAGCAGTACTATGCGGAGCTTGACTGCTGAGGGGAAGCTTTGTGCATTGTGTGTCAGAGTGAACATGTTTACCCCTGTTGCACAGTGAGAGTGGGCAGGCAGGCTGCAGCCTACGCGCGCACTCGCGCACACACAGATCAGGAGCCCTCTAAGCAACACAAATGAACCACCGCCAATTTGGGTGAACGTCTGCATGTGACATAGTTCCTTGTTGCCAGTAATACTTGGGTTCTCCATGGATTTTGCATTGAAATCCTATTTGAAGCCACAGAAGGATTCAGGAATAATCACAGATGGTCTTCCTTCCAATATCTGTAGGTTACAGGTCTAGAGTGTTAAGATGGCTTCGCTGTCTCTTTTTTTCTGCAATTTCAACCTTCATTTAAGGTTATCAAGGCATTTAATATTAGTATCTATTAAAAAGTTACAGCCTTTGGATTACACAAATTGTTGATATGAAAAATGTAATGTTTGTCTCTTCTCTGTCTGCGTCTGTCTCTGTGCGTCTCCTGCCAGGAGCTGGTGGTGAAAACATTAATAGTGGCTGAACCCCATGTGCTGCATGCCTACCGAATGTGTCGCCCGGGCCAACCACCAGGGAGCGACAGTGTCTGCTTTGAAATCCTGGGCTTCGACATCATCCTAGACCGTAAACTCAAACCCTGGCTGTTGGAGGTACAATTTCCTTTTTTTGTGTGTGTTCAGTTCATGAATCTAAATAAGTGTCTTCCTCACTCTTTTCTCATTTCTACTGAATGCTAAACAACATTCAGTGATGTTTTCAAAATATACATGTTTGAAATTTCAATGAAATTTAAAGGGTCCAATTTGATAACGCCACATTTTTATTTTTTAAATCAAGTATCTTTAAAAGGTAGAATGAATTACTTGTTGACTTTTGAGGTTGCGACGTAACGGTGCTGTCTCTTTTGTCATTTATGAAATTCTGTTGAATCGCACCAGGCTGTTGACTGTGAGAACAACTGCAAAACTGGCTGCATGTGACATAAGCAGGAGAGACGGAGACATTACTGCACTCTGTCAGAAAGCATAAACACACTGATTTTGCTTACATATTCTTGTATCAACACACAAACACCTACACAGTCTGGAGTGTATCGCTATGAATCACCAGAACACACTGCGAGAACCTTCTACAAAGAAAAGGATTGTGCACAGCCTTGAGTATGCGTACATGCAATTACATGCATCTGTGCTTTCATGCGCACCTTTGTATACATGTAAGAATGCATTCACATACAGCAGCATATATTCAGAGGTATGGAAATGTAGGTCAGGATGGCAGATTGCAGAGAGCGGTAGTTGTTTTTTATTCTTTCGCCGTCGGTCTGTCAAGTGTCAGTCATTTGGGAGGCGAATCTGAATTCAGAGTCCACTCCAGGATTTCTGTCTCCCCACTCCAATGTCAGCCAGTCAGTTAAAGTGTGACCTAAATCTTTTAACCCAAAGTGGCAGCACCCCCACCTCCTTCCTACAAACTGACTCAAGGATGGGAAATGCCTGGGGGATAATTGTTTGTTTTTTGTTTTTTTCCATCATACAATCTGAAATAAAAATTGGAGATTTCGGGAGAAGGAAAAGAGGTTCATCTAGGAGCATGTTTGTGGTTTCAGGTGCTGCGATTTTTCCTCTCTGTGGAATTAGTGTGCTATTATTGCCCCACTTGACTCTTTATGTGTGGCTGAACAGTTGTAGTATAAGACAAAACGATGCACAAGAGAGAGGCAAAAGTATCACGTTCCTTTTGACTGGTGTGTGTGTGTGTGTGTGTGTGTGTGTGTGTGTGTGTGTGTGTGTGTGTGTGTGTGTGTGTGTGTGTGTGTGTGTGTGTGTGTGTGTGTGTGTGTGTGTGTGTGTGTGTGTGTGTGTGTGTGTGTGTGTGTGTGTGTGTTAGTAAACAGCCGTGAATGCAGTTGTTCCACTCCAGCAGTAATGATCCCCCCTGTGCTACTAGCAGCTCTCTATAATTCTCATCAATTAACATCACACACACACAAAAACCCCACTTCTGTTTCACGCAACATTTACAGCAACAATCATTTATTTCCAAAATTCAGCTGATTAGTCAGGGGATAGTTGGATACACACAGAGACCCCTTCTCACATCCTCACCACGGATGCTGTCAAGCCTGAAAATAACTTTATTACCACTTTTTACCCCACTGTCATTCCTTCCTATTCAACTGGGACACAATACACAGTCTGGCCCATAGGCTGATTGCCACTAACGGTACCCAATGGCAAGCCCTCAGGTCTAAGTTTAATTTTTCAGAATACCCCTTTTGCAGCATTTTGTGGTAAACTATCTCTATTTCACCACATTTCCCCATTGTTTTGAATTATTTATTTTATTTCACCCGCCGAGTCTCTCAAAAAACAGTAAAAATTGCGTTAGGAATTGAAACATAATGTGGGGAGTGCAGGTTTGTTTTAATTTGTGAACTCCTCTGCTCAGATTTCCGTATTGGTGTCACTGTGAATTACTTGTGCAACGCCTCGTTGGGGCTTTAACCAGACTGCTGTTCCAGCGACGTCCTTGCGTACTCTTTAAAACGTCAGAGCTGATTGTTAGACATGAAAACCTACAGCCAGGAAATGAAAGTTCAACCTGTGCAGGCTCAAAGTCAGTTGGAAACCTGAAAGCTAGATGGTATCATGTATAAGAAACTGTCAGATGACATTAGTTGTGTCCTTTGCATTTGTGTTTTTGTCAGGTGTTTTCTGTGCGTGGGAGGGGGTGGTGGTGGCATTTTTTCTTTTCTTTTTTCTTTTTTTTACATCCTTCAGTTTTTCCCTGGCAAAATGACCATGTTTTTTTTTTTTCTTTGGAGAAGGTATTTAAAGAGTGCAGCACCAAACTCCTGGGATAACAGGACAATTTTTCTATTACTTGATACCGTGCTATTGCAAGAAAACCTCTGTGTGAGGCACAACATACCAGCTCTTTGTAAACACGCACACAAAGACGAATCGTTGTTAACAAATATAGATACTCAAAAAGCATCTGTCGCACTGGCGCACACCTGCTAAATAGCTTGTCACTAGGGGCGAGAACAGGGAAGGTAGGAGTATTAACTCTTAAACCAAGGCCAAGTATCAACCAGACACTGTGCTGCAAGCAAGCATAGAAAGCAGAGAAGAAAAGGTAAAAAGGGAGAAACAGGCCTTTGTGTGATCCTTATCTTAATTCAGCAGTTTTCAACACAAGTTTTTTCCCTCCTATTGACATTCAAAGTGTCAAGACTACAAAAACACATACACACACATGCACGCTCACTTCCTCAAATGTCGTAACCTGATATATTCAGTTTCATTACACCAACCTAGACAGTGTCTGAGTCTTGTATAGAAAAGCTGTTTCATTGAGCCGTGATCTTTACTTCATAAAGAAACACACTCAAGTGTGTGCATAATGACACACACACCTACACATGCATCGAGTACACATGCAGTCCGCTTCAACAGTACCTTCTATTGTTCCAGTCAAGGCCTTTGCTTTGAAGGGTTCAATGAGTGTTTTCTTTTTTGTGAAGTGAATAAAATCTTAAGAAAAAGCAATGTAAATGTTAATTTGCTTACAGGAACCACCTCATGAAACAAAATGTATTCTATGAATCTATAAATTCTGCAAGCACATCGTTGTGTTGTGTTTTAAAATTAAAATGTGCAAGTGATGACGAACACAATGTGATTTCAAATCCAACGTGACTCAAATGGAGTGCGTTTACTGGATGGCAAAATCTATCAGTGGGACGCTGTTATCTCAGCCCTCAGTTCTTCTCCTGTTTTGTTAGGCAGTATGATAAATACCATCACATTCGGTCAAAATAATTGGGTTTTTAATGTTAAAATTATTATTGACAGTTCTGTGGGTGACTGAAAAGGAATGAGTGAATCCATGTGCCCAAATTTGATCCACTGTTTTTTTTAAGTTCTACACCCTTATATCTTATATCTGTAAAACATTATAGAGTAAGGCGATGGATAGAGGCCCAAAAAATCAGTTTCCCCATTGTAGGTGAAAAGGATCATGGTAGTGAGGAAACATGTTTGTGAACACGAGTATCACAAACCTGCATGGTTGTTAGGGCTTGTGTGTGTGTGTGTGTTGTTGTGTTTATCTTATTGTGCAGGTTTCCATGCAGTTTTCTGGCATTTCGAATGTGTGTGTGTGTCTATATGTCGGGTTGAGTTTTCTGATTTTCCTGTAATCAAACTCCTGCTAATAGCCCATCTTTTTGTCCAGTGAGAAAGGCAGCATTACTCTGTGTAAAATAAACGTGAACAAAAAAAGCAAGGGTGAAGAAATAATGCCTTTCATGGTCTTTTACTTGTCATTGTTCTGTATTAAGATACAATCAAACATTGGAGCTAAGGCACCATGATTAATGTTGGCAACAACTTAAACACTATTTTCTCATCCATCTTTTTTCCCTTTTCTTCCTGTTCTTCCACTCTTCGGGGCAGTTGTGTAGAATGATTGGCAGCTAATGAGGCAGGCATGGTTAGGTCAACTGTGGCATGGGTTTGTTTGTGTCTATTTGCATCTTGGTGTGTTTGTGCATGTGTGAATAGGCATTACAACAACAGGTCAACAGATTGCAGCTGGACTGCTCTGCCAAAGGGTGGCGAGTCTTCAAACCCCCCCCCCCCCCCCCCCCTCTACTTCCCTGTACTCCTTCCTGCAACTTTAATTCTGTTCTCTGCCTACAATTGTTTCAAGATGAGTTTTGTCCATACCTCGGCCAACATAATCCAGACTTCCTCTTCGTTTGAGTGAAATTGTGTGTGTGTGTGTGTGTGTGTGTGTGTGTGTGTGTGTGTGTGTGTGTGTGTGTGTTTGTGTTGGAGATGTGTTTGTGGGATGTAGTCTGTTCTGGCAACTGTAAACACATACAATGACACAGATGCGCATTTTCACTGTTTCCTTTCTTCTGACATACATACGCACACACCACAGTCATGCACAGGCTGGAAAAAGCGAGTTAGATTTCTTGCCTGGAATAAAGTATGGTGTAAAATGGGCTGTGTGGAATAAAAATTAAGAGTAGTCACCTAAGGCATAGTGGTTTCAGAGGGATTTTGGAGCATGGATTTAGTGAATATCTCTGTCTTTCTTATAATTTCTTCAGGAAAGTGTTTCCTAACCCCTACAAGAGCTGAATCAAACATGATTGTGTATTCTGGGTGATTAAAGAGGAATTTACTGAATACCTGTGCTCTCCAAATAATTATCTTCCCCTCTTGATTGAATATTTTAGGATGAAAACAGATAGAAAATACATACAGTTTGATGCACTCAATTATTATTCTGAGGCTCTCCTTCCCCCTTTTCCACATCTCATTCTCCTTTTGCCTTTGATTTGTCTTTGGAACTTTGTGTGATTCATTCTGTACACTGGCATTGCTCTTACATCTGGAGTGTCTTTCCACTTGTGAACCCTAGGTGGCAGTAGTGACTTGTGAGCTCAAAATCGGTTTATTAAAGAATAATTACAATGATGTATGAGGCTGTCTGTCTCTATTCACATCCATTTCCCCCAACATGACTATTTCATGGAATAAGTATCAAATTAGGAGTGCATAGGTTTTGTATTTGGGGCAGTTGAAAACATACCCCAACATTTAGTCATTTATCATCAGGCATGTGTGGCACAAGCAGTGACTGTGTCTGTGAACATTTATGCAATTTAGAAAAAGAAATATGAACTGCATCAACTGTTGATGTCTGTCGCCCGAAATTGTGGAGTGAGAGGATTGCATATTTTGTGCATGTTTATGAATGATGGCTGCACCTCAGGGAATGCTTTCATGATATATTGTTGTGCATATTAGTGTGCACCTTTACTAGGCTTACCTTTTTTTTTTTTTTTTTTTTTGCACTACTTTGTGATCCTTTGATTCTTTGTAGCCTTGTTTGCTGTGATGTCTTCAAAAGGCAAAACTCGCCAACCCCTGCCTGCCACTCAACCAGCCAGGTGGGTTAAGCTGACTGGGGGCTAAGCAAAATCATTGGCCCTCTTGCTCCCAGGACCTTTACCAGCACACTGCTAAAGTTTCCCCATGTCCGAGAGGACGACATAAAATGCCACAAAAAGAACAAAACAGTGATTGAGAAGACGGCTGAAACAAGAGAACAACTCAACCAGGCGGCCAGCTGTCTGTCTTTCTGTCGCTCTGCTACTCATGCTCGGTTTCGCTCTCCCTCTGCCTCCCTTTCTCTTTCCACCATTGTGTGGCAACAAACGCTCCATTCTGACAGCGGTTGAACTGTGCCGATATACTTGAGTGTGTGGGGCAAAATGGGAGCCTTGTCAAAGCAGTGGTTGTTTACACACTGCCAGGAATAATAAGAGGGGGTCGTTTTTCTGAACCGATTAATCACGAGCAGCCCTTGTACTTGTGTTAGAGAGTATTCCAGACACAGGATAGATGTTGATGTGGGGAAGCAATTTCTTTTGGAAATAAAGCAGATGATTGTTGTTGATCCGGCGCTGTTGCTATATCATTAAAGTGAGGCTAGCAGACAAGAAGCCACAGGAATTAGTTGTCTTTTTCTTTTTTTGCCCTCTACATTTTTAACAATGAATGAGTGAAATAATCATGATCATAGCAAGATTTTCTCATTTTTTAATTAGGTTTATTCATGACTGAGGTGATTACATTACAGTTTAACTGTCACACAATAGTATGATTACAGTTCCTTCACTGTAGTTATGCAAAATGGCCTGTTGCTATTTTAATACCAGTGTTATTGTTAGGCTGTGCTTTTATTGTTTGGTTGCTATTTCCTAACTAAATATCCTTAAGCAGTGCAATTCTTACTCCCATGCCTCAGCAGGCAACACACTGTCAGACAGGCCCTCTGTCCAAAAATTAATAGAGTATATGAAATTAAATAAGCCATGCAAAATCTGAAGGTTTAGTTTCCTCTCTTCTGTTTGTACTTAAGGGCTTGTAATAAAGATCAGTAGATCGACTTGCAATTCTGAGAGAATTCAAACCAAACAGCCAGCTAATAAAATAATGAGGCTCAGCCACAACAACCTTTTATTTCACAGCTGCCTCCGTAAGCAATAGCAGCTTACTTGTACGTCTCAATCACACCTCCAGATGCTGACATAAAAATTGTTCCATGTTCTGTATAGTTTTACTGTTCTGTAGATCATCTTTTGATCTCAGTATATTTTAATTGGATGATGAGATGAAGATAAATATGTCCTGTGAAAAATTATGGGCTTATGTGTTCCTTCTGTTTCTTGACTGATTGATATTCAGCTTGTTGATGTGATACTGATGCTGAAACACATCAAAGAATCAGTAAAAAGAAGTTTGTAATCTTTTCATCTGACACTTTTATTGAATGCGTCTTGGAACAACGATTGGCTCTTATAAGACCCTGCCAGACTCCCTTAAGGAAAGCAGAGTGGGGGTTTTGGTAGCCTGCAGGGGTTCATTAGGACCAGACTAGCCCAACTTCCTCTGCCAGAGAGGGAAAAGAGAACACAGAAACATGGAGAGAGAGAGGAATGAAGAGAAGTAACAACCAGAGAATGAGAGGGAGTGAGAAAAAGGAGGGAAGTGTGGGTGGGAAGGAGGTGGTGACCAGTCACAAAACATGGTGGAAGACATCAATAAATGGAGTGGGGAATAGAAACTATTGAAGAGTGTGCGACAGGCAGTGAATGGAAGGAGAGGGACAAAAAAAAAAAAAAAATAAAACCCCAAAAAAACTATGGGAGCACACAGAAAGACAGTGAGTAGTGAAATGCCAGTCTATCCTGTGACAGGTTGACATTGCAAATCAAACTAAGAAATGAAGACAGGTAACGAGACAACCGTCACAGGGATCACTGCCAGTGTGGCTGTTACCTATAGGCTACGGTGCTCTAAAGCCATACTCTTTTCATTGTGCCTGTCACATTGGGGAGTGCTCTAAATGAAAACAGACCTCTTTCCTTTTTTTTTTTTCTTTTTTTTCTTGTCTTTGGTGAGGTACTGTAGATCGAAGTGAAGCTCTGTCCTCAGCACACAGAGGGATGTATTGTATACCTCTTTCTATTGAGTGAAAGAGTTGGATATGGTCTCTGTTCCTATTTTTCTCACTGTACTGGAAGACATTCATCACCCACCTTGTGATAAATGGTTGCTGTATCCAAAAACGTCCATATGACTGCTCACAAACCCTCAGAAAGGCATCTCTATACAAACCCACTTCATACTGGGGAGGATTTAGTAGCTCACCTATGGTATTTGTGGAACTACTGTCTGCCGGAAGAGATTCCAACAGTGCTGGCTCAAGAAAGGGTGTACCAATATTTCCCCGACAGCTACAGCTCAGTGTGACATTTCTTAATCTTGTGAGCACTTATGCACACAGAGCCACATACATTTAAACACACAGAGGCTTCTTTGTAAAATCATGTTTCTTCTCTTTATAGATGGATGTCCACCATCAATGGCATCGAATTGTTTGTCCAGGATATTTTATCAGCTTTACTGTTTTGTTATACCTGTCCAGAGGTTTGTTTGTTTGTTTGTTTGTTTTTTAACAGCTGGATAATTATTCTAATGCATAATCTTTCAGTAGTGACAGCTTTCTTTGGCCTTTGTATGGCTGGACATACTATGGTGCAGTGGGTTTCTGGATGGCTAGTTGTGGTGTGAATATTATTTTTAATTTACTGTTCGAAACTCTTCAATATAGCAGTAAGCACCTTTGTGTCGGGATTAGCAACGGTGAGTTCAAAAGAACAATAAAGAAAGAGGAACAGAGTTCGGGAGCGAGCCCCATAATATATGAGATACTTTTCACAAGTCTAAAAGAGCTTTCACATTGTGAGGATTTCAGATAAACAAACAAAAAAACTTCATTATAATTTACTTGATGTTGCACTCTGATGTGTTTTTCTCTTAAGGTTTTTTTTTCTTTTCTTTTTTTTAATAATCCTTTACCCACATTCTTGAGTGGTTGAAAAAGGGGATCTGTATTACACAAAACTTCAGTTAGCTCAGTTTTGCTCTCTTGCTGAAATTACGACATGCAGTCGTCTGTTGTGTTGCTTTGAAGTATTGAACTGTGTCCAGCGGCTTTTATTAAAGGCGATAGGAACAGGACGACTAGTGTTTCTGACGCAAAAACACATTCTGACTGCAGATTAGGTCCACTGGGAAAGATGAATTTCGAGCCTGACATCTACTTTTACTACTAGCAGTCATCTATTAAGCACACATGTTTGGATGCTTTGTTTTATCTTATTTTTCATATATTGTTGAATTATATATGAAACACAAAAAAATTACGAAAATAAAATAAAACACACTGATTATGTGCTAACTTGTGAAGCCAAAGCAAAGCAGGCTAGTACAAAACAAGTAGACATTTTTTCAAAATGGGCATGTAAAAATTGAAAAGAAGGGGATCCAAGATTGAGCCTTGGGAAACATTTTTATTTCATAGAATCCTGAAGAGCATGTGTCCACTCTTACCAAAAATTCATTTAATATAAATTTGTGGTCTGATAATATGTTCTGATCTAATAAAATTTGGGTTTGTTTTTATGATAGGAAATTATGGTTCTGAAGTAATTATTGTTCGCCTGTTTCTCCCCACTGTTATACAATTTTATTTGTCCTTGAACTATTTAATGCTTAGCCAATAATTTGTTTTTCCTCCATGTTCTTTCAGTTAATCTGAACTTTCTCTTTTCCGTATGTTTTTGTATGTCTCCATTTGCTGTTCCTGAATCACAGGCCTCTGGTATAATCACCAGAGCCCTTTTGCAGGGTCAGTAATATTTGTAGCTAACGACAAAGTCGAATAGTGTTTACTCAGTTTGCACAGAGGCCCCCTGTTGCATAAAAGTAAGTGACATGGAAAAAACACGAGTGGTCAGATACAGCCAAGTCAACGACAGACTGACATACAAGATCCAGTGTCTGTCTCCAGTTGTGAGTTGGTGGTGTGATATTTTGAATAAAATCCATCAAGTAATCCGCTTAAACTGTTTTTAATAATGGACTAATATTTTCTTTATATGTATGTTAAAATCAACACTTACGTTGTTTTTATTGTAATAAGTGTAAATTATTGCTAAAGACTCCTACTTATGAACAAACTTTATCTTGGTTGTGTTTGAACTTTAATAAATATTAGTGGACTGTGAAAAGGAAAGGCATGATGCTCAAAGGTGAAACACTTAATGAAATGATTTTACTGTATTTGTATGTCAGGTTCATGGTTATCGGTCTCTGTCCGTCTTGCTGCTTCGGCCGGTTCTTTTCTGATCCACACCTTTGAGGCATGATGGGGGTAACTCCTTTCTCACGATGCAGTGTGTATTGTATGCAGCAAAATACATGTGTGTGCTCATGGTACTGACTGTCTTCAGTTAGACCAAGCGATGTTGATGACAAGTGGGGCTTCCAGCTTGAAATTACCGGCCTCATAACGTCCAGACCCCTGAGGAACCCTAGGGAAGCGGTCTTCCGTACGGTCTTCCTAGGCACGCCCATCCCTCTTTGCTCAATGCTACGAGGGGAACTCTTGTTAGTTTCTTTTTCTCTGCAAATACAAATGCCCTCCGAGCCCCCTGAACCAACCTCCAAACCCTCCCTGACCACCTGAGGGCCCCGCAAACCAGTGACTTTTTTGAAAACAATTTCAAAACGTACCGTGAAAATAAAAAAAACAAAAATAAAAAAATGCATTCTATCAATCATTCTAATGATTATTAAAACTTTTACTTCTCTTGCTACGTAGCACTTTGAGATTTTTTAAATATTAAGTGCATTAATAAATAAAATCTATGATTTGTAATATGCTTAAATCGGGTGGGTTGTCTCATCAAATCTGAGGTTGTAGTGGAGGTGGAGGTGGGTGCACAGTTTAGGCCACAGCACTTTGGAGAAAATGATCAAATTTTGGAGTATATTGTACACATCATATTTACTGCCAACAATGCAAATGAAATGCAAACATTTACTTACCGATAAAATTGGATAATGGAACCCTGTGAGGGTTTTTCTAGTGCAGAAAATCAAGGAACAACCCATGGTTACAGTGAACCAGCAACTAATTAAAACTGGGTAACTGTGGAAAATGATAATTAGAGGACAAGGTAATCTAAATGTTTTATGAGAGCCAAGTTCCACTTTGTTCCAATTTCCAACATGTTCCAATTTGTCAATCATTCCAGACCAGACTGTCAGTCATTTTAATCATGCCCCCTGATTATACAAAACTTTAGCGGTGTATGTAAAGTTAACTATTGACTTATTTGTAGAATCACCGCCTGATGTTTCCTCAAAGATGATAACTAATGTAATAGTGAGGCATCACTGGATGGAGAGTGACAGCGGACAGAAACTCACTGCAGGCGTTAATTCGAACATTCTCAAGAGTGAGGCCTAACTGTAAACTCTATTATATTGAAAAGTTTTATGTGTAACCTCAGAAGTAGAGGCTGTGTTAACCTCCCTACTGTTGACTGTTTAATGTTACCAATGCAGAGCATTGTACAAAATCTCACTGAACATATCCTGCAAATAGAATGTATTTTTGCCACAATTTTGGGACTGTGCAGTTGTCTTTCCCACCAGAGAAGCCGTTTAATTTGACTTCCATGGCAGCCATCCTCTCCTGAAACCTCTGCTCCTTGTGCCTTTGATACTGCGTGACATTGCTCCAGCTGTGCTATCGGGTGAGACAGCCCAATAATAACAGTTTTTTCTTAGTGTCTGCTGCAGTACTGACTGGAAAAAGTCAGCCATGTCCACGCTGTCCATGTCTAGGTGTTTGTAGTGAGTCGAAATGAGGTGCCATGCAGCCATTGTAGCAACTTAAGCAGCAGGGGCATCTATGCGGTTATTGGTAAATGTATCACACGATTCTCGCAAGGTGAGGTTGAGTGACATAGAACTTAAGGAAGTTTTTTTTTCTTTTGCTTACTTTATTGAACATTTTACAGAAATGCAGACTCTCAATGAGGATGGCAAACATAGATTGCCATCAATCACAGTGCAATGAATAAAAAGGGGATTTATGTAAGAAAAGCAAAACAAAATACTGAAAAACAACTATTAAGGTGCATCAGGGCTGCCATGTGAGTCAGGCATCTAAAAACAATATAAATCACAACAGAGACACAAAGAGAGGAAAGCAAATAGTTGTTTTGTCAATTCATATACAGTTCATTTTTTGGGATGAGGCAACATTTCAAATTTTGTTTTCATGTCTTTTTGTCTGTTATTTCAGTGGAGAAAGATTTAATACATACACATGCAAGTTGGTTATAAGTTATAAGTTAGATTTTACTCTTTTAAAAACTTGTGAACCCTGAATAAAATAAAGGGTGAACTGTATAGCTTTGTGTGTATCTTTATTCTGCTGCCCCCTCTCTCCTGCCCACCCCAACCAACCATCCAACCAACCCATTATTTGGATTTGCATTTGTATAGCTCACTGTATTTTCTCTGACACGTGAAAGCTCCCTCCCGTCTGGGGGCTTGCAGATCAACCTTTAACATCAATTCCTGGCCCTTCCTAGTTTCTTTTGCTGCCTACAAGTTTGGTGCCTACAGCCGTTAACCTGAGGTTTCACAGCAATTTACACTGCCGCTCACTGATGACAATCCCTCCTTTCACACAGTAAGTGAAAATGGCAAGCTGGTTGTGGGTTGTTTGAAGCTGCAGAGGCCAGTAGGGAACACTGGTGCTGAAGATGGAGATATGTAAGCCTAACATGAAGGAAAAAAAAGGGTAAAAGTCAATCACCTGACGTTAAAAGTCAACACCAGGATGTCCGGCCTATTGCACTGTGTACTATTGCCGTGTTTCCATTGCGCCGTTTGTGGTAGTACAGCACGATACAGGCTGGTCCTTAAATGTGCAGCATGTCTGTGTCGTGGTGCCACTGCAGAGAGCACGGTTTGAATGTAGACGTCATTACGCAATGGTAATTCACTAAGCGTTGGATTTTTCACCCTCTAATAGTGAACGTGAGCTGGGTTTAGACTGTCGTGAGGCAGGTTAGTTTTACCCTACTGATGATGTGTTGTTGCAATAGTAATCCTGCTCCGGCTGTGTCGGTCCTTCGCTCTATGACATTTAAAATGAAAAAAAGAAAAAAAAAAAGTTAAAACAACCAGTTTGTGTAAAACGGCACATGCAGACAGCAAGTTTCTACAGCTGATGAACTGTTTAAACACTGCGGGTTTGACGAAAGTGGCGTTCGTTACTGCCAATCAGAGGACGGCAGTGTTGTAGCTCTCCCTGTGATGCCCGTACCGGTGCACCGGGCACTTACACGGAGGAGTATCGAGAAGGGATCGGCGTTGAGCGTTGGTCTTTTGGAACTATCTACAGCTTCACTCAGTGGAAACACACGACAACTGACCTGTACCGTGCCGCACCACCACAAAGGCTTATGTTGACTTTAAAGAGAAAGAGGCAGGTCAGGAAAAAGTTAATTGTCAATGAAACTAAACATGTTTAGGGTGTAGGTGCATTGGGACCAGGTGTTCAGTGCTAGGAGTCTGCTAAAGCACCATGCTTTATGGGTCAGGAACGGGAGGGGACCAGAGATAAAGTCTTACCACAGCTGCTCAGCAAATTAAAAAGTTCATTAAAATACTTTGAGGTGACTTCGAACTGGAGATGAATGTCTCATTAAAACACATGTAAATTCACTCTCTTAATCGAGCAATAGAATAAGTGGAATAGACTGTGGCACTAGGAAAACAGTGTGTGTCGAAGAAGCATACCTTTTTAATGATCATGATGGTGACACTCAGCCAGGTGACAAAAGCCCCCTGCATGCCACTTGACCGTGTCCTTCAGTAGCTTATGCCCGACAGAGGAGATGACAGACAAGAACGGTGTCTTCTGGAAGCCAGATTTAAAAAAGCCTTTTGCCTGTGTCACTTTCAAATGAAGGCAGCGGGCTGTGTGGCGTCTCCAGACAGGTATTCCTTGTTTTGGTGTCGGTGGCGTCCTTCAGCTGGGAAGTGAATGGGCAGTGTGCTCCGTTCCAGGTCTGGGTGAACTGGACCAACTAACAATGAGGCCAGTGACATCTCACTTGGAAGCAGGTCTGTTTGCAGTTGGGGACAGCCAGGGCAGGGAGAAAACTCGTCGGCCATCCTCTTTTGGCCTGGGAGCACCACCTCTGTCTGTGGAGTCTTGGGGTTAAGCTGGAGTTAGGAGGAGGGTCGCGCAATAGAGAGGTCACATACCACGTATTCTGGAGGACTTCACAATGCTTGACAGTCTGATTGGACCTCATGATTACCAAAAAGAGGCATACCATCAAGAGATAAGTTGTAAAACTTGGTCATAGTGAGACTTTTTTCTGAGATTTATGTGACAATTGTCACATATTTTCCTCCAGGTCAGCAACAGTAACTTAAAGAAATGGCTATAAAGTGGTCTTTGGCATAACCTGCCACATTCACAGGATGCAGGAAGTGTCACTGTGTACTATTGTTCAATGCAAATGCATGCTGGTCTGCATAGTCCAATCCCGATCGGCTTCTAGATTTCTCATAGCTGTAAAAATTAATGTTAGTTCTGGTACAGAGGTGTCATTTTGTTGTGTATGTAGCTTTCAGAAAGGGACCTACAGAATATCAGGCAGATGTTTTAATATGTAGGTTGATATTTGTGTATTTCAGCGTGAGACTAATGGGTGCACTCTGGAGTAAGTGCGTATTTATTCTCTTATGAAAACTGATGGAATGATAATGAATCAATCTACAGTATTTGTCTATATGAAGAAATAGGTCTGAAAGAAAAATTGTGCACTCAATGAACTGTGATGTATTGATCATAAAAAAGAGCAGTTGTTGTTTACAAGCTAAAAGCTTTAAAATGCTGAATGTTTTGACTCTAAACTGTATATGAATCTGTGATGACGAACCGTCACCAGCGTTCAAGTGAAGTTGCACTGTTAAGCATGTGCAGATGTATCCTTGTCCCTTCACCCACATGTAAAAATCATTACAGTTGTTTTAGTTGGGCTTATTTTTGTCTCTATAATCTAGAAAATAAACTTTATATAATTTGCAAGTACCACGGTTAAAGTGAAATTTATTGCCAATTCTGCTGTACTTACAAGACACACAGTGGAATTAAAATTTGATCTTGCTTGCTCTCCCACGTTGTAGACATATGTCAGTCATAATAACGGAAAACCAAACATATAGAGATTAACCAAATATATCACCCAAAATGAAATATAACATACAATATCTGCATTACAATATAACTCTCAAATACAAACTGACAAGCAAACAAATCAAAAACTAAAGCTGTGGCCCATCCGAAAAATTTAGGTTTATTAACCTAAGCCATTATTTGTGCCGGACTCTGTCGCATTGTCAATTGAAGCTGCCTCATATATTAAGACACCATTCCAGTTAGAGTTGCCAGTTCATTTGCCCTTTCTGTACTCTATTTCCTAATACAAATCTGGTGTCACGTGATGTCTTTGTACACATAGGGAGTGAAAAGTACAGTAACTGATTTGTTTTGTCAGATATAACAACTGGGTTTTTAACTGATGTGTAACACCCCCATCCCCCACCCCACTGTAGGCAGAGTGTTTCTGTATCAGGCTGCAGCCATCCTACTTAGGTTGCGAAGTCATGGACCAGGGTCACTTTAGTGGTGAGCATTTAACCTACACAATCTGTTTTTGTGTACACACACACACACACACACACACACACACACACACACACACACACACAAAGCGAGGCTGTTCTGCATGCACAAACATATGCAAGACAATGTGACAGACAGAATTTATGCTAGGGCAAAGGCTAACAGCTACAAAGTGTCCTTCAAAGTGAAGAAAACTCTCACCATTCATGTCTCCATGCCATCTTTATTGCATCTTTTTTCCTCTTTCTTCCTTTTCTCGTGTAAACGGTTTACTTTTTTGTATGAAGATGCTTTAAATTCACTTCTTTAATTGCAGGGCATTTTTCTCTGCTGATCTGAAAACTCACAAAAAAAGAGACAAAGCAGAGGAAAATTCTGAATTTTCTTGTTTCTCTTCTCTTCTGTGTTCTCTGGGCAGATCAATCGCGCTCCGAGCTTTGGGACCGATCAGAAGATTGATTATGATGTGAAGAAAGGAGCACTGCTCAATGCTCTGAAGCTCCTCAACATTAGGTACTGTTTTCCACCGTGGCCATGCACACATAAGAATGTGTATACAGGCATATGCAAACAGTTTATTCCAAGGGGTACAAACATCAAAGTGATCATCCTAAGCTCATGTGACAACATATTTTAAAGGACAGTGAAAACATGAAAATTCAAATAATTTTTTTTGTTTAGTAACATTGAAAACCAACTTAGTGCTATTAAGTCATGTTCACGGTTTGGTTTTAAAATGATTAAATGCTTGTAGCACTAGTTTTAACTTGACAGGTGTTTTGAGCTTCAAAGATATATAAATTTAAGTGTTGTTTGTGGACACAAAGACAAAGCTATGCCATCATTGTGTTTTGTTCACCCATCGGTCAGACATGCTGTGTGTTTGCATGCATGCGCTTTTCTGTCCCCCTGCTACAGTAAATCTGCCCGTCTGATTGATCATTTCACACTCGACCTCTGGATCACTGCCCTTCTTTTTATCTGTGTGCTTGTCCTCTTACAGCTCTAAATATAGCTGTGGTTTGACTAGTTACACACACTCACACACACACTCACAAACACATAATTGCACAAACAGACACAATGGCGCAATTACACATAGCAGCATATCTACTCTGGCCAAGTGTTATGCATTATGCAGCCAGCCCACATAAAAACTCATCCATCGTCCTGCCCCTGTTTGACTGGCAGATAAAAAAAAGGAAAAAAAAAATCTCTTATCAAAATGATTTGTACCCTGGTTGATTTTCGCTCTGTTTTCACAGAATAAAAGGAGAGATTTGTTTTCTTCATGATAAATAGTAGGAGGCCTTGAGTGGCAGCAGGAAGCTCTTTATGCTCGACAAACTGCTTATGCTCATGTCAGAGGTCAAGTGAGGTTGTAGCTCTACTTTGATCACTATTTCCTTATATAGTCATGACTTCGTTTTCCCAGTAAGGAGGGGTTGGCGGTGTATTGAAGTGGGGCTGGCTCTTGACTCTGCTCACAACACCAACTGTATCAAATGGGACCAATTCAGACCTGGCCGGGCATGGACATTGATAAACCTCAGCTCCCCAGCAGCACTCAATATCCAATTTAAAGGGCCAGTGATTGACTAAAATGAATTGCCCCTTTCCCGAACTCTATTGGCTCACTTCTTCAGAATTAGCTGTCTGTTCATCTCAGTCTGTGTTTACATCTTGCGTCAATCTTTTTGTTTGTCCATGTTAATACTTTAAAGGATTTTTTTTTTCAATTACATTGATGTGATGATCAAATGACAAATTAGTGTTAGTTCCTGATTGAGGGATAAGCTGTCAGACCTCATTTGAATTTACAGCATTCTTTGTCTTTGAAAGTCTGAGCTTTTTGATCAGTAATATACATTTTTACAGTATTCTAAGGCTCCGTTTACATAACAGTGAAAATAAGTGAAAACACGGAAGTATTGTCACATTTTCTGGGTCTTTACACAAAACAATGGTGGTCATTGTCACTGAAAACACATCCTTTTGAAAACAGAACTTTCCAGAACGTTTCTGGAATGCATGCACACCATCACCATGATAAATAGTTTGTCTGCTTATGTGCAAGTGGAGGAACATCAGCAAACATGGCAACCTCTAGAGTGCCATGGCTCCAAGTCCATATGCTACTTTTCTAGTGTATGTTGGTAGTTTAATAGCTGAGATTCATCACTAATGGCATCCAATTTACCATCTATCCACAGGGATGTTGAGTACTCTTGATTGTTAACATTTAGCTTAGTGTAGCTTGTTGTTCTCTACAGGCGTGTGTGTAGTTTCATGCACAAAGAATGAACAACTCCACCTTTAGGCCTGGCATACTAACTGAATTGTTTTCAATGTTTTTGCCATTGTTGTGTAAATGCAGAAGGCAAAAACAATGTGTTGTCACTTGAAACATTGTGTAAACAGGGCCTAAGCACTGTTCATTTTATATACATACACACACACACACACATGCACTAGTGTTAACAAAACATTCTAAGCAATTCAGAGCAATGGAAATCTTAACTTGCAACTTTAATTTCACGTTGATTCAGAGCCAGTGATAAGAAACGCAACCTGGCCCAGCAGAAAGCAGAAGCGCAGAGGCGGCTCTATGGGCATGGCTCCATGAAGAAGCTCTCAGCTGCCTCATCAGACTGGGAAAAACAACGTCACACATTAGAACGAAGAAGAGAAGAACTGGTAAGGCAAACGCTTCATTCATTTTGAATCATTTACACACACACACACACACACACACACACACACACACACACACACACACACACACACACACACACACACACACACACACACACACACACACACACACACACACACACACACACACACACAACTGGCTAATGGCTTCTTCTTTTGTGACATTTACTGATGAAAACATTAAGCTGCTGAACCACAAAAAGGAGGTGTAACATGTATGATGCTAATCATCTTTACACAGTGGTTCTCCTCAAATGTGACTGAGATAACGAAACTCATTTAATTTATTTACCCACCCAAACATTCAATTCTAGTCTTGGGAACAACACAAAAGTTGTGCAACAGTGTGAGGATTCCATCATCCCTGCCTTGACTGTCCTCTGATATGCTAACAACATGCCATGGATAATAGAAGACATCAAGGCCAATCAAGAAAAAGAAGAGTACTTTAAAGGTGACAAGGAGGAGGTGAGAAATATTCAGGACAAGCTCAAGATAAAGATCCGGGAGGCTAAGGAGAACATAGGAAGAAACTGGAGGGGAAGCTCCAGCTGAACAGTGTGAGAGAGGTCTGGAGAAGCATGACAAACATGACAGGATATAAACAGACCTGTATATAACGGATATAACGGATCTGTGAAGAGGGCTGATGAACTGATGAATAGTTTTGACACATGAGTCTGAGTCTCCAGATGGACCCTGTGCTGTGGAAGACGTCCTGCATCATTCCTGTGCAGAAGACACCACGTCCCTGTGGATCTAAAGACTACAGACCGGTGGTGCTAACATCCCACATCATGAAGACCCTGGAGAGACTCAACCTGGAGCAGCTCCAGCCCCTTGTCTAGTCTCACCTGGACCCTCTCCAGTTCTCCTACCAGCCAAGACTTGGGACAGAGGACGCCCTCCTCTTCCTGCTCATCAACACCCACCTGGACAGTCCAGCCCGCCCTGTGAGAGTCGTCTTATTTAACTTCTCCAGTTCCGTCAACACCATCAGGCTCTGCTGGATGAGAAGCTGATGACGATGCAGGTGGATGTCCCTCTCATGTCCTGGATCCTGGATTGTTGACTTCTTGACTGGCAGGCTGCAGTGCACACGCCTGCAGAACTGTGTGTCAGGAAGACAGGACAGCAACACTGGGTTCCCTCAGGGGGAACGTCCTCTCTCCCTTTGTCTTCACTCTCTTTACCACAGACTTCAGCTCTTGCACTAGGATTCATCATCTCCAGAAGGTGATCAGACCAAGTACAGAGCACCTGTGGACAACTTTTTGCTTAGTATGCTCAGATCAATGTGACAAAGACCAAGGAGCTTGTAGAGATCCTGAGGAGGAACAGAGTGTCTGTGTCCTGTTTCCAGTCAGGGTGCCAGTGTGGATATTTTGTAGGGGTTACACATACCTGGGGGTGTACATTTTCTACAAATGGGACTTGATTAAGATCACTAAAGCCCTTTATGGGATGGACCAAGGCCATCTGTAGTCTTTGAGGCGGCTGAGATCCTTCAACAGCTGTCACACTATACTGAAGGTGTTCCCTGAGTCTGTGGTGGGAAACGCTATCCTCTTTAGCTGTTGCATGCTGGGGCAGCAGGCTCTACCGGCTCAGCAGACTCATAAGAAATGTCATTGACATGGTGGGGGTGGACATGGACTCTGGACCGGATCCTCTTCTCTGAGGCCACCTGTTCAAACAGGTCTATCCTGAACAATGTTTCTCACCCATCCATGATGTCCTGGTCAACAGCAGGAACACAAAGTGCAGGACAGAGTCACAGCAGATCCTTCATTCCTGTGGCAATAAGACGATAACCTCTCCTTGTACACAGTGTTTGTTGTGTTTTTATGGTAATGGCCTTCTCTATTTCTACACTAAACTATTTGTCACTTTATCCATTTATTCCCTTATTGATATTATCTAATTTTCATTATATTTAATTAATATGTTAGCTCCATTCCATTTATACCGTGTATTATTTCTGTGTGGACCACTGCAATAAAGAATTTACTCCTGGGATTAATAAAATACTTTTGTTCCATTCTGTTCGTTGTATTTAAATTTCTGTTGGCCATGCCAAAAAACCTCTAATAGTGGATCTGCTCCAGAGTATGAAGATAAGATGCTTATTAGAGATGTGTTTAGACATATGTCACATAAGAGACTTCTGGTAAACACGCCAATAATTACAAGGAAAACAAACATTAAATTTGTGACAGGACAAACAGTCTAATTAAGTGTTTAATACACCAGTGTATTATACACTTTAAATACAACTTAAAGCTTCAACAAAAGTGCATGCCAAAAAAGTCAGCTTCTCCCCCTTCTTCCTTTGTGTCAAAAAAACTCAAAGTTTTCTGAGACAAACTTGGATTCAATGATTTAGTTTTTTCTTGAAGTGAAATGAAGGAGTCAGGGGAGCTTTTCTCATCTATATAGGAAAAAGTGGCAGCTACTAGTACTTCAACGTCTCCCACCCTCGTTTGATTAGGCTTTTGATTAGCCACAGCAGTAATCAGTGGAATAGGGAAAGATGGTGTGGAGGCACTTTTTTTTTTTTTTTTTTTTTTTTTTTTTTTTTTTTTAAGGGCACCGCACCACCTCATCTTTGAGTGCTGTTCTGGGTGAAGTGCAAGGCTGGATTCTGGTCTATTGAAGCTACATGTTACTCATTACTCAATGATTTTGCTATGCATGTAAGCGAGTGGCCTCCGCCTCCCTTTTTACTGAGCTCCAACTGAGCTCCACAATAATACCTTTGTAATATACTAATAGTAGAGTAAGCAGGATAAATTATCAGTCAGTGATGAGTGAAGTTCCTTTTGCACTCTATCGCTTACATCTGTTTTTTCACAAGGCTCAAATTCTTTCTCTTCAGGAACTCTGGTAAAATATTTAGCTTGATCACCAGCTGTGAGAATTTGAGTTTTTCTCAATGATTTTATCTCTTTTTCAGAAAGAACGATTGGCACAGGTTCGTAAGCAGATTTCCAGGGAAGAACATGAAAAGCAACATCTAGGGAACTACAGGTAAGAAATAATAATAAAAAAAAAATACTGTGCCTTGTTTGTGTCAGCCACTTATATTTATGTATTTGCCAAGCAAGATGATCCCAGAAGAATAAATGATGTAGCAGCAGATTTAAATATGTTTATTAAAATGTTGAGATGGAAATTGACCAAATGGATGATGTTATCAAAAGCTTTTCATTGTCATTTTTTAGCAGACACCTTTAACTTTGCTGCCTTTTTAAACTTAAATTAGCATATATACTTTGACAGGTGAATGACATTTCCCATGTTCTCTTTTGCCCACTCACGCACTCTCTGGTAGGGATAAAAGTCAGATGCTAAAAGTCACCGTACACAAGGCAGATTCTCTCGATAGCAGCACTCAAAATTTGACACTTGTGATTTTTAATGCCCATTAATTCATTTTTCAACGGTCTATTCAAATACATCTGTAGGATCTGTGAAGAAAATAGACTCATTCTGTCAATTTTGCTTGTTTGTTTCCTTCTATCATCTTGTACACGTGTGTATTATCCTCTATGTCCCTTCACTCCTGATGTTTCACACACACACACACACACACACACACACACACACACACACACACACACACACACACACACACACACACACACACACACACACAGTTCAAGCTGTCTGTCTGAAAGACTTCTTGACTCATCACTTGACTTACTGGCTAGTGAGAATGCTGATCCAGGCTTGCATGAAGTGCTGTCACCTCTCTCCTCCTTTCCGACGGGCAGTCAGACAGTCAATCAGGCAGACCGAGGTCTGTCTGGAGAACGCCTAATATAGACCTCTTAGTATTCAAATGATGTGATGGCTCAGCATTGAAGTCTGATTAACACATTGCTTCTCATTAGATGAGTTTGGGTAATGAACTTACTTATATTCAGCTCGCTCAATGAACCTCTATGAGGGACCTGTGACATTATAGCAATCATCGGCCAGTAGTTGTTCATTTGACAACATATCGGCACTGGAGATCAGGGGACAGCTAAAGACATATTGTGGACAAAGAGAAGTACTATTTAAAAATCGATTTGCATTGAGACTCATTTCAGACATGCAGAATCCAGAATGCAAACACTTTTTTTTTTTATTTTTTTTTTTTTTGGATGAATTATCCATGAACTTGTTCATACAGAGAGGACTCCATAAAGAGTGCACAGTAAATCAAATCTTGATGTTAAGCTTTGCAGCCTAAATGATTTATCCCGCTCTCAAACAAAAGTCATCTCAGAAAAGTATACCAGCTAAAATAATATTAAGAATTGTGCCATTGGAAGACGTTGAAGTGTTTGGTTCAGGTCTCAGCAGTCTTGATCTGAACTGCAGTAACTAAATTAACACATTGAATGTGCTGGAAGTCATGCACATGAAACACCAACAGCACACAACTGTAAATGATAGATGGGGTGCAGTTCATGTCTTGATGGTGAAAACAGTTGAACTTTGCATTGCACTTGAACTATAATTCAACCTCATATATAATATAAGACTAGCTCAGTAGATTTCTCGTCCTTATTCATGAAAGTCCCTTTTTTCAGTGCTTTCACTGCTGCTTTACAGACTCTTCATCTAGCTGCATATTTTTTTGTTTAGATAAGAAGCTATTTAAATATGTCAGATGATTTAAAATCCCGTTGAATCATTGAAGCAGTTTGGCTCTAAATGTCTTTTCAAATAGCAAAATATTTTTTTCTCTCTGACATTATTTTGATTAAAAGCTGAACATTGTTTTGATATGATGGCCATCGTGATAACATGGCAGAGTTTAGAGATGCATTGGTGGATAACCAGGCCAATGTTTATACACTGTTCTAATTACCTTGAGCCTAAGGTAAACACTGACACCACTGTTAGTTTAGTCTTGAGGGCACAGATGCAGGATGTGTGAAACACCAAGGAGCACATCTTAGAATGGATCACTTGAAGTAAAAAGCGTTTTACACCACCAGATTCCAATTTGAACTTTTTGACCAAACTGGAAACATTACTAAACTTCCTAAATAATACAAATAAAACTTGCTTTATTTTTGGTGACCAACATTAATTTAGCAATTGACAATAACATTAAAAGATGACTTTCTAAATTCCCTCTATTCTTCATACTTACTTACTCACAATAAGTATGTGCACTTAAAAAAACAAGAATATCAAAACCAGTATTGATAATATGATGACAAACATTCAAAATACTCTGTGATTCTGGTGTCATAGTATCTGATTTATCTGATCACTACCCGATTGTACTTTTTGTAAATCTTATAATAGGAAAGGAAAAATTCAACAAACCACCTTCCAAACAGAAAATTAAAGTACTAACAAACAAAAACCTAAACAAATTATCTGGAAACTTCCACTTATCAAGTCCGCTACTTAGGAGTGGAATTGATAAGTTCTTTGAACTTTTTTTCCGCTCCGATTGAGTACCAATGCTTCATTTTCTTATAGAAGTATGTTTTATATGATTATGTTTAAAGTCAATAAACAATGTAATTAACCGGGTAAGAAAAAAACAAAACATGCAAGTCAAGTTTGGAAAGTTTACAAACAGAGGTTCTCTCGATTTTTCCACTAGCCTTTCATTTGTCTCCCCATTTTATGATTCAGGTTTAAATGATTTTTTCCCTTTAATTTGTTCCCTCTTTCTGGTGTTTTTATCTACCCACAACTCTTTCCTGCCGTGCCGCATTCTGTCCATTCGCCTTTTCTTTTCTCATCTTATTTTCTTCTTTCTGTCTTTCCATCCCGGAGCCTGTGGTGTCTTATATTTTTATCATCTCTCTATCTTTTCTCCATCCTTCATTAGGCTTTGTTTGGAAATAAGTGGTGTTGAGGAACATAGCACAAATTCTTTCATTGCTCCTAATTTCACATTGCATCTCTCTTTGCTTCAAACTAATCTCTCATTTTTTTCCACACCATCACACTCAACATCTCCGTTCCGTTTTATCTCTCGATATCTTCATTTGTTTTTTTCCCCTCTCCTTTCTCCCCGTATTGATAACATTTTGTCTTTGTCTTCTCTTTCTCCTTTTTTTCGTTACTCCTTCCTCACTCTCCTTGCCTTTCTCTCACTGTCTCTGTGGCCTACAGACGTATTTACCCCCCAGACGACAAGCTGCTGTTGGAAAAGTATGAAAGCCTGCTCTCAGCCGCCTTTCAGACCTTCCTTGCCGGGCGAGCTGCCTCACTTCAAAAGGAAATGAATAATCCTCTGAAACGAATGAAGGCACGTACGTCAGTGGCAGACTGTCACGGACACACACACACACACACACACACACACACACACACACACACACACACACACACACACCATGCTAACCTGCAAAGACTCACATTAAAACGTGTACACAGTTGCAGACACTTGTGGATGAGCACATTCCAAAGGAAATAAAACACACATGCATTTCTATTACGATTCTGTCCACAGAGGCAAAAATGGTTGCGCAAATAATGCGGAAAGTGTGCCGCAGTCCTTGGTTTATGTTAGAACATCTGACGGTATGCCCTTCTCCTCCTCGCTATCTGCCTGACTTTTTATTCACTCTGTTTTCTCAAAAAAAAAAATTTGTGCTCTGTACTCTATTTTGCTTTTGAAAGCAAATCAAATCCCACACAACAATGTCATTCTTATTTATTGAGTTATGGACACTCCTTCTCTCTCCATATCTATTCTTAAATTCTTTCTCTACGTCAAAGTTAGCGCCGAGGAAGCTTCACTTTTGATAAACAATTGCTGGACACACAGAGGTTATTTTTTTCTGATTACAATGGAAACATTGTAACATGCATATAAATTAAAACAATTACATGCTTCACTTTGGGTTCATATATTCAGCAATATCTGCTTTGCAAGGGTTGGAAATTAGTGTATGCAAATGCTTTTAGGTAATAGACGGTAAGCTGATCTTTTCAGGTAAAATAGAATAAGACTTCTACAAACGGCTTTGCAAATGAAATGACTTGATTTCCATATCACATAGCTTTATGATGTAGAGAGCTGAAGAAGAGAAACATGTAAGTGTTGAACATTTTCACTCAAGAATCGGTCAGATACTAATAGAATTTTTGGTCTTTGTGTGATACCTTTTAAATACCTGAGAACGGTAAAAAAAAAAAAAAAATCTTAATTTATTCAAGTGCATCACATCAATGAAAGATAAAGGCAGAGTGGATTTTTTTCCTCAATATTCAAACAAACTGAGGCAAGAATTACTGATGAAGATGCATGCAGATAACAAAATGGCTCGAGTATTAGTGGTATTAATATTACACACTCATATCAAAGTACTGTCATATGCAACTATTGCATCTTTTGTGTAACATATTCTCATCATTCAGGGTTTCTTTTGAAAAAGTTATTATGGGCATTTCCATGATTGGAACCTCTGTGGAGAATGACTTCGTATGGAGTTTTCAATCAAAGATGAGGAAGAGTTGAAACACCTGATTTTTTTAAAATTTAGTTAACAACACATGCAGGTGTGTCCTTTGATCCAAGTAAGGATGGATGAAGTAGTTGAAATATTTCTTATCTCATACCACAATCATGATTGACTCCTGGACTGCCATTATTGGGGGTCAGTGAGCTAGATGCCAATCTTGCCATTCATGATAAAGAAGGAATGTTTCTGAATAAATCAACGGTCACACCAGACATTATACTTTTTATGCAAATGCTTTTTCTCTTTTTCCCACCACTATGTCGGTCTTAAACTGCCAAGATCACTACACACATTTTCACTCAGTAAGAAGCTTTTTATTTGATTTAGCGTGAGGTTTTGTTTTTTTTTTTTTGTTTTGCATTTAAATCTTGCTTATGATGAACTTATTTGTTTTGGTATAAATTTCCTGTACTGCATTTATATTGACAAATGTATTTACAATTCTGTATCTGTCTCTATTTACACACACACACACACACACACACACACACACACACACACACACACACACACACACACACACACACACACACACACACACTCAGTCTTGTATTTCTATCCTTGTGGGGACCTTCCATTGACTCCCATTCATGTCTAGCCCCTAACCCTAACCCTTACCCTAACCCTAACCCACACCACAACAAAGCCTAACCCTAAAGAAATGTTTTTGCACTTTTACTTTTTTCAGTAACAACAACATGGTCAAGAAAACACTGTTTCTCCTACTTAGGACCGGAAAAAGGTCCCCACAAGGCACGTCGTTCCACGTTTTGCTATCCTTGTGGGGACATTTGGCCCCAACAAGGATAGAAATACAAGAACACACACACACACACACACACACACACACACACACACACTTTAGTGCAGTACTCTTACAAAGAAGTCATGTAAGCTATGTTTAGGGTAAAAATAAATCTTCCCAATTCAAAGTTATCCTTAAACTTCAGATATGTTTTCTTAGAAGCACCTGTACAAATTGTTTATTTAGGTAGTGAGCTTTCGTTTGCAAAATTCCATTTGCAAATATAACAGAAACATGTCAACTCTGAGAAGCACAGCACCAATAAGACCTCTTTTAGCTACGTTCTTGGCTTCATATGACCTCTTACTGAAAAATGTCGAGAGTTGTCACGCTATCAGAAAGATGCAATCCGAGTGATAACATGCCGATTGACTGCCGAGAAGCATCTTGACTTCAGCTGCTTTGCTATACACAACTCACCTGGAGGTTTCACTAGTTTTTAAAGGGTTTGCATCACCCCCTGCTCTACTTCTACTACAGTTAGGTTGACAAGTATGGATCAAATGGTTAGTTTTGTTGTTGTTGGCTATCACAATTTTCCCGCCTGCTCAGTTGTTTTCCTGTTTCTTGAATTTTTTTTTTCACGCAGATTCTGAAAACAATCATACAAAAAAAAAGTTAAGCGTGTGTGCTCAGTTGGCCTGTTGTGTTCTGTCAATAAAATGAACCAACCCACAAACTGCAAATACTTTTCTAAAATGCTTTTGTCATTGAATTTCCCATTCAAGTGGATCAGTCATAACAATGTCATCACTGACAGGCAAAGTTGATAACTCTGAATATTTCTTCATCACGGTGTGAGGAATAAATATTCAAATTTAGTTTTCCACAGTTTGATGTGCGATAAGAACAAAAAGCATATTTATTTAAACATATTACAAGGACCAAATGGTAATGGCTAAAGGACTCATCCAGAGCTTCTCCAAACTGTGACAGTCGTGATAAAGTGGTCAAATCTCATTGTTGCACTTGGGGAGTGAAGGATAACCCCTGTGGTCCAGTGGTTGGTTGGAGCCAATTCCAGCATGAAACGCCCTGGACAGGTTGCTGCGATTGCCATCCCTGGGTAAACAGAGACCTAATGTCACATCCATGGCTCACTAACCTTAGGCGCAGATTTTTGATCTGTGTAGCAAGTATAAGTGCATTCTGACCACAGAAACATTCAAAGGTACACGGCAGACGACAAATATTGAACCTGCAAACGTGAGAGTAATCACTCTATCAGTAAAAAAAAATGAATTAATTAGCCAATCTCTCCAGGGATGGCGGCAGGCTTTTTTTCCTCTCTCCCTGGCTCTCTTTTGTATCTTTTTGTTGTCTTTTGAAAGTAAGAACCTGGTGCAAGTTTGGCAAGAAGGTTTATAATAATAGTCTAGTCTGAATGTTGAAGGTTTGATCTCCCATCTCTCCATATGTTGAAGTGTCCTTGGGCAAGACATTGAACCTCAAGCTGCTTTCAACGTATGGGCTGAATACCTTACATGGCTGTCACCTCCACTGACGTGTGTGTGTGTGTGTGTGTGTGTGTGTGTGTGTGTGTGTGTGTGTGTGTGTGTGTGTGTGTGTGTGTGTGTGTGTGTGTGTGTGTACTTGTACAGCTATATGTTGTGAGGACCTTTTGTGAGGACATTGGGTTTTTAACCTTACAAGTGAGGACAATTTTTGGAAAGTGAGGACATTTTTGCCGGTCCTCACTATTTGACAGACCTTTTTTGGCTTTTTTGAGGGTTAAGACTTGATTTTTGATTTAGGGTTACAATTAGGTTTAGGTTAGGTTTAGGGCATAGGTTAGGGTTAGGCATTCATTTTTGATGGTTAGGGTAAGGGGCTAGGAAATGCATTATGTCAATGAATGTCCTCACAACATATAGCTGTACAAACATGTGTGTGTGTGTGTGTGTGTAAAATGTATTCATTTTTTTAACCATTAATTTAATAACCTTTTAAGTGCCATCAAAAATATCTTAAAAGGTTGCAAACCTTCTTTTAGACATAATTGATAATACTATAACCAACTTGAATGCGATGATAACCTGGTATGTGATAATAATATGGTAACAAAGGTACCAATATAAATAACAGTATAGTTAAAGGTGCTGTAGGCATGATTCCGCATCTCCGCCATCTTGCTTAGGGTTACCTAAGCAAGATGGCGATTTGAAACCCAGCACAGCCAATCCTGTCCTGTTTTCTCTGACATCATGCCCTTACGCAAGTTAAGCCCCTCCCACGAGAACGTGTGACGAACACCCCTCGACCAATCACGGTTAGAGCCTCATGGGCTCTTCTGATTGTTCAAAGATACCTGGAGCTGTCGAGATTCCTTTTCAGCTCAGAACAGAGACAGATGGAAACGCTGCGCCTTCGCGGTAGTGCAATTATGCTACACTCCTAAAGGATTATCATTGGGTACTCTAACATTTAATCCAAAGAAAACACAGAAAAATTAGCATTGACTAGCAAAATCCTGCCTACAGCACCTTCAAGTTAAGTGGGTTGTAAATGATAAGTCTAACTAACTGAAATAGTCTCCTTGGAATGTGTAAATAATTTACTTTAACTTATTTTTATTGATCCACTGAAAGTATAATTCAGGGTCACTCAGATGAAACCGGCTCAAAAGTCAGACAAATAGAACATGTCAGATTTTAAGATTTACATTTTGTAAAAAAAAAAAAAAGAAAAAAGATAAATCTCAGAGTAACACTATCACTTGATTAATGTTGATATTAAAACTGAAATAGGGATTATTCAAGGCAAGCACATGTGCCACTGCAGACATACAAGTCTTTAAACATGCAGACTAATACAGAAAACCTGGGACACGCTGACCTTTTCATGGACCCCGAAAGCTGCTTGATGGCTAATCTGAAAGAGAACAATCACTTTTCATCCATATTTGAGCAGCAAGTGGGAGCTTATGTCCCAGCTATGAACCAACATTAATCACCTTTGCCTGTATTTCAGCTCCAGCCAAATGGCCAAGGCTTCTGTTTTTTGGCAAAGTTGGGAAGGCTGCTTTTTCCAAATTCAGTCTTTATGAGTACTGCCAACAAGCATTGAATGCTCACCTCGGGCCTCTTTTCTAACCTCCAGATAAGACACATTGCTTATGAAGTTTTAAGGTTTTCATCTGGCCCTTTTTTAATCGTTAAAAGGTATTTGTTCATTCACACTTCATTTGACTTCAAGGCTGTTAGAGATGTGAAACTTCAGAGTGTTTTGATAATACTTTATCAATGTATCAACAAGATTTAACTACTCTGTTACTGTTTGCTGATGCTTTTTATCCAATACTGGTGTGCAGGAGGAGGACATTTTGGATCTGCTGGAGCAGTGTGAACTGGACGATGAGAAGCTGATGGGCAAATCCACCAGGCAACGAGGCCCGAAGGTATGTGTGTGTCTGTGTGTGTGTGTGTGTGTGTGTGTGTGTGTGTGTGTGTGTGTGTGTGTGTG
This sequence comes from Salarias fasciatus, assembly GCF_902148845.1. Lineage (NCBI taxonomy): Eukaryota > Metazoa > Chordata > Actinopteri > Blenniiformes > Blenniidae > Salarias > Salarias fasciatus. The sequence continues at coordinate 15,886,298 of NC_043766.1, read as the reverse complement.
TGTGTGTGTGTGTGTGTGTGTGTGTGTGTGTGTGTGTGTGTGTGTGTGTGTGTGTGTGTGTGTGAGAGACGGAGAGAGAGACCACTACTCTCATGGGACCTGAAGAAAAGTGCAGAGAAGAGTGTCAGGATGGGAGGATAGGGATGGAGGCAGGTAGTCAGACGCCTAGAGCTAACGCCCACAGAAGCACATAGAATGTGATTCAGAAAAATAAAGGGGCAGCAGGTAGCGGGTTAAGAAAAAAAGAATCATAAGGAGGCCCAAAGAAAAGACCCAGCTCCCCTAGGGGACAGCTGTCAGACACTTTCTTGTGTTTTCTCCATGCTATCTTTCTTTTTGTCTATCTGCCCCATCTCCCCCACTGTCACATGCAGCTATACACCCCCTCGATTTCCCACGACAGCACATTACTCCCACCATCACCCGGGTTCACTCTTGTCCCTTCACCTCTCCATCACTTCCCTTCCCTGCACTTCCACATCCGTCTCTCACACGAGGGTTAAATTGACTGGAGCACTTAAAGAGTGTGTTAGGGACTTGACAGGGCAGTTCAGCGCTGCATTAGGGAGGCCTTAGCTGAAATGAGGATTTGTCCAGACACAATCATTGTTGTCCAAATTAATTTGGGCTCTGTCAATTTCAATGTTTCTGGCGTCTGTGGAGAGAGACGTCAAGTACAGGGAAAGAAGTGCTTTGACAGCTGGATTCACTCCTTTGGGTTTAGTGCTCACAAGCCATCTGCTGATACTGAACCAACACTGTGCAGAAGCTTGAGGTTAGGAATGTGGCTAAAGGAAACAAGCTTCTGAGCAACAGAGAAAGGTTTATAAAGTGTGTTGTTTCTGAAGAAATCAATCCCAGGAAATCAGAGCCAAAGAAAAAGAACAAGAAGTTGCTTAAGATTCTCATTTGAGAATTCTGTTTTTGACTCCAGCTGCCCCACCGTTGAGCTGCTTTTTGAACGTATTGGCTTTTCCTGTATTTTTTTTTGCATTTTATCTTGTACTGTTTCAGAACCATGTCATTAATTGGTCTTGAGAAATCTAGAAGAGTTGAACATGGTAGGATATATTGCTTGGTGTCTGACCTGGTGTGCTTGGTGTCAGTGGCAGGTGTGGCCCTTTGTTTGATCAGAATGGCATCCTGCTGGAGATGATGATGTTGAATGATCGATATTGTTTTGTATTTTGGACATAATTCTGTATGTTAATTTATAATCTGCTGACCAAATAATAATATACTAAACTAATAAACTCAGAAGAATGGCCAAACTATATTTGCTGTGGTGCAGGCATGCCTGCGGAGATGCAACTAGTAGGACATTTAGTAGGTAAAACTTCAGATATTGAAGGTGATGCAGTTTAATTCATAAGCTTCGGGTTCACTTTAACTGGCATGTGGGACTTAACATTGTGCACATTCAAACCTGACATGGTTTTCTGATTTTAAGTTATGCTTCACATATTGATACAGTTGTTGGTTAAAAGGATACTTGGCGTTGAAAAGATTAAAAGAGCCTGTGTTTTGTGGTACAGGAAATAAACGTTAAATGTTGGTTTAACTCCCAGAAAAATTAGTTTTGTTCATTTTTGTGTAGATGATTTCTCAGGCTGTTGAATGTGGGATGATTTGTTTTACTGAAGTGTTTTATATCGTTTTGTTTAGGGTTCTCAGCTTACAGAACACTCAAGATTTGTTTTTAATAATAAAATAAAGAACAACAGTCAGTGGAGTAGTCCAGCCCCCTCTGTAGTCTTCCTTGCTGATTTGAGTTTAAGCAGGCATTGACAAAATCACAAAAACAACTTAGCACCGATTCTGACGCTCACGCTTTTCCGTCTGCTCTTCTCGGTCTTGCCCTCTCTCTTTACCTTTAACCTCAACTCACATTTTAACTTCATGTCTGCCCCCCCCCCCCCCCCATACGTTTCCATTGCCCGTTTGTCTTGTCTTTCTGCGTTCATTTAATTTCCTTTTCTCTCAGTCTCTCTTTCAGAGTCTCGTTTCTGCTCAACTGCTCTGCCATACTCAGTTTCACCTTCTCCTGCCTTTTTATTTCTCCTCCCATCAATCTGATGTTCCCATCTTCTCTTTTATTCTCCTCTCATGTATTTAATCTCTCTCTGTCTTTATCCTCCTCTATCACTCACCCACACGACTACCCGGCGGTGACTGTGTAAGCCCTGTGATCACTTCCTGCCCATTAATTTGGATGGCATGACAGCCCTGCCCAGTCTGACTGTTGAATAACAGATGTATAAATGCTTTATTAATGCTATCAGTGTGTGCTCTTCCTGGATATAAAATAGACGCACAACTTTATGACCTCCGGGATGTTATAAAGACTTTGTTTGTTAATTAGTTTATCAAATACTTGCACAAGTTTCATTTTTTAAGTTCTTAGTGGGTTTACATTAAACAAATAAATTAAAAGTTCTTCTCGATTAGCAAAAATTACTAAAACTAAAAGCAAACAATAGAAATACTGTTTATTGGAGGCAGTTTTTGCTACACTTAGATGACGTGTCAGTTAGTTCTCAAACTAAACTAGAAATAAGAGTTTCTGTAATGATAAGTTGGACTTTGACAAAAACAAAACATTTGAAATGCTGTTTCCAAAAGCAGGTTAGAGAGAGCTAAAATGTGAAATTGCAGAAGCAGCATTTGTAAAATAAAAAATAGCTTTGATAGAGATGAAGAACAAGTTTCTAACTGCTTCTAAATGTTTACAAGCAGCTTTCAGAGGTTATCGCTGCTGAAAATGGAGCTTCAATATTCTTAAAACATACCAATACATTGGCATACTAAGTTTTAAGAAAATATTTAATTACACTAGCCACAAAAGGTTAAGGTTATTTGGTTTTCTGGTGGAATTTATGGAAAATGCATGAAATCCATGCTGTAGTGATATATCATAAAAGTGGTGTATTTAAGTAGAAGCATGGAATAGTCATTTCGTCATTGCAATTTACTTAAACAAAGACCAGCAGCAGTGGTGGATTCATCACAATAAAAAATGTCAGTGTCTCAATAACTTGCCGTTTGCTCTTGAGCATCAATTAGAGCTTGACCCAAACGTCTCATGCTGTTCACAAGTTAGCTTATTGTCTGCTGAGGCATGGCATCCCGCTCCTCTTGAAAAACGGCCCTCAGGTCATTGAGGTTCTGGGTTATACAGACTTGCTAGCCTTTGCATGGCGACTCAGCTGGTCAGAGGTTTCTCTGGGATTGAAGTCTGGAGAAAGTGCAGGTCACTTCATTTGGGGTACCTCAGTGTTCAGCAGCCGTCCTCTAATGATGAGCCTCGATGAGCCTGCATCGTCATCCATGAAGATGAAATTAAATGATCTGTGCTGTTCATGTAAGGGATCAATGCCTGGATTAATGATGTTATTCAGGTAGTATGGGTTTGACACTGTACCATTCACCAAGTGTGTACCATTCACCAAGTGTGTGGAGGTTTTGTATTGAGTAGACTCACCTGCCTGCACTGTAACAGGCCCATCTGGCGTTCTCCTTGATGTCTCCAACATCACTGGCAGCCGTCATCTCTGCTCAGTGTGAATGGACTTCCATCAGAGCACAGCACTGAGGCTCACTGATCCCTCGTCCACTGTCAGTGCTTGCTGGCCCATGCACAACGATGATGCCTGTATCTGGTGGAGTGGTGAAGCAGGTCGTCTAGCATGACGACCACAACGATGTCAACAGTTTGCAGTGGTGTGATGTGACACTCACCTCCCTCAAATAGGCCTACAGTTGAGTGGCTTTCATCATCTGGTTCCACAGGGAACCTCTCACAACCGTTAGTGAGGGATGTGGCCAAATAACGTCCACTTCTATGCCTTCCTGTGACTCGTCCAGTCTCTCTGTATGTCTGTTCGAACTGCTGATGACTCTCTTTGACACTGTAAGCTCAGTGGCCACTTCTGTACGAGAAAAACCCCGTTTGAAGCCTCTCAGGGTGAGGTACTGTTGATCAACAGTTGGGTGTCATTTTGGACTTACGATGTTGGAATGTGAACAGCATGATGAAGAGAACTGTTTAAATGCCTACTCTAATTGTGCCAGGACATTGATTGTTCAGTTCATGGATCAAACACCTGTTGTGAATTAATTTTTCCATCACACTCTTTGTTGGATAGCACCAAGGTGCGAAAATATTCCTGAAACATTTAACAGTTAAGTTTATCTATAAAGGTTTTAGTGCATTTAAGGTTCATCCTGAAATTTCACCTGGAAGTCAAATATCCCAAACTGTTAATGAGTAATGTATGTTGTGAAGTAATTCTGACCAACATGAATTTTGAGTTTAACCTTTGCATATCCAATCAGGTCGAATTTGTTCAAGGTATGAAGCCAATCATGTTCCTATTTATACTGACAGTGCATGTGTAATTGTGTGTTTGTGCATAATGAGCCTGCAAGGAAACAGACACACATATGGGCAACTGGGCTTGCCATGTCACCACCAGGTCTCCCAGTGACAGATGGTAATGGGTTTAGGGTGAGGCGAGCCTGACAACATCATAACGTCTCCCTATTTAGGTGCGGATGTGTTTGTGTACTTATGTCCTTGTGAGTCCCTGCTGGGTTTGTGGATCTTTGTTAAAGAGCTTTTTTGTTTTTTTGTTGATTTGTTTGTTTTCATATTAGGTCACTATGCATGATTTAGGGTTGGAAAGCAAATAAAATGAATTTATGTTTGTGTGTGTGTTAGAACCTTTGACTGTATATTTGTGAATATGCCTTTGCATGTATGCGCATGCACTTCTTCAATCTGCCCTTATGTAGCAGTGCACATATGCCGTGTGTTTGTGTGCCTGTATATCCTTGCCAGCCCTTGACCACCATGCCAGAGTGCAGTCAAACACCGAGGCGTCTACGACCAGACTACCTGGCAGATTTTACCAGTTGCAGCAGTGCTGATAACTCCTGCTCCTCTTCGGATGAAGAAGACGAGGAGAGGAGAAAAGCAGCAGGTAGAAGAGGTGGAGAAAAGAGAGGAGAGAAGAAAGTTTCCTACGACCTTGGAGAAAGCAAGGACAAGAACACGGCTGAGCGTTCAGGTAGAGCATCAGTACGTGTACATGTGTCAGAGAAAATCTTCATTATAAAAGTCAGAGTGTGAGGGTTTGATGAAGGTTGTTTCCTGCAATCTTCTTTTTTTTTTGAATAGATATTATATTGTATTTTCTTTTTTCATTTTTTTCTTTAAGCTTTTTACCTGAATAAAGTCGTTAGCCTTGTTACTAAAACAAATCTGTGCTCTCTGTCTGTATATCCAGGTGGACTCTATTTAATGGTAATATAGACTTAAGTGTGGAGAGAAGTGACACAGTGAGCCTTAAATGTCTATAATGAGCCAATAAGGAAAGTGGAATTGAGCTTGAGATGTTACAAGTTCATTACATACACTCCTGCCTGGTGTAACTTTCACATTTAAAAGGTTTTCAAATAGTATATTCCCACTTGTAAGCACACATTTCAAACTACACATGAGCGCACGCACGCGCACACACACATGCGCTCAGGCACTCTTTAAATACAAATGTGGAGACTTACTTTGATCAGTCCCTACGGAGCATGCATATATATTCGTATATCTCAGTAGTAGAGGAAGGTAGTTTGTGGTGATCTGAGCAAGCAGAGACTATGTTATGAATGCTCATCAGCCCACTATTTATGTTTGTAATTGATGTAATATAATGCTGAGCAGATCCTTGGAGTTTTAGTAAAACATTCAGAGTACGGTCATAGCTTGGGACCAGGACTGTGTCGGCAGCAAAGTTGTGGACCCACACTCGAAATGCTTGAAGCCCTGGAAGTCACATGAGGAAACAAAGGTGTCCTGACCAGTGCAGTTCCAGTAAATGGACGGTAAGCACAAAGGCTGAGAAGAAGGAATTTGATTCAAAAAAGAAGAAAAAGGGCCACTTTTTGTTGTGTACCTTGGAAACACCTTGGGTTTTAATGTGGAAATATTCAGTTTTAATGCAAGAATGATAAGTCTCAAGCATTTTCTCAAATTCGCATAAGTTGCATGCATCGCCTCATTTTCAGCTCTCAGAAGTGAGAAAAAGAGCACCTTTTATTGCAATCTATGTGCCGACCTTGGAAGGAAAACAAATCTCTGGTTACATTAGAGCTTGCCAATTTCACTTTTTAATAGACAGTGCCATTGCAGGAGCTTTTTCTATTTATCACAAAATATGGGGACAAAGCCATTGGAATGCCAACTTGTGTGTGTGTGTGTGTGTGTGTGTGTGTGTGTGTGTGTGTGTGTGTGTGTGTGTGTGTGTGTGTGTGTGTGTGTGTGTAGACAGCAACCTTGCCAAGCCCCTACTCCATACCAAGCCACCAAAAGGCTGCAACAACTAAGCCCCATAATGCTCTGATTTGGCATCAGTAATACCTCTGAACATTCGGCGGGCATGTGCATACACACAACCAGATAATTACATGTGTGCACACTTGATGTTAGACACATACACTGAGCAAATGGCGAATACACACCAATGTACTGGCTGGTCAACAAGCTGGAGGAGATTCAAAGGTGATCCAGAACATTAGTGTAGGTTTTCTGCCTCACTTTTTGTGTGTGTGTGCTCGATAGACAATGAGCGACTCTTTAATCCACCCCACCTCCAGACAGGACTATTGTTTAGTTTCTTGTTCGGACTACACATGCTGTGTTGGTATCATCAAACACACAGGGCCATTGGGTTAATTTACTAAAGTGTCACTGTGGGGAGTTTTAATGCAGCATTTCCTCTCAAAAGCAATACGAGAGAAAGCTAAAAATCTGACAGACAAGATCCTGACCTTGACAGGGAATCTGAGACAAACTTTGGGAAGAAAAGAAATAAAAGTGCAACAGAGTAATCCTCTCTGTTCTTCCTCATGTCTTCTGTCCTTGCAGGTCGCATGCACTGGAAACCTCCAGTCAAGTCGCTCAAAACCAGCACTGCCCCCTCCGCTTCGCCGACCCTCTCCGGCCCGATCAGACGTTCCATATCGTGCCCTCGCTCCATCTCTTCCCTCTCATCCGCCAATGACGTGCGGGCGCTGTCCACTAGACCTGCAGTTCCCATGGCCACACCCCTCATTAGGCCCAGCTCCGCCACCCTTCGCTCTCATTCACTGAGTCGCAGTGGCTCCTCTCATCGAGTACCTCACAGCAACAGCCTGGGAACCATCCACTCCAATACAGTAGGTTGCTCACAACTCCCCGACACATAAAGTGGGATTTACCTCTTTGCAGCTCAGATTGAGTTACAGAAGCTTTCACTCACAAAAAACCTACTTTCTATAAAACTCGGGCTGTCACATCTGGAGAGTGGCTCATGTTCATGACTACTAGTGAGTTTTAAGAAAACAATCACAAATTGCTTTGCAGTTTGATTGGACGCATAGGCCAAGGAACAAATGTCTTTGTCCTGTCACTACTGTCTTTGCTTAGACATATATTGTACTCCGACCCTGCAAGAGTTTCTTCAGTATTATATAGACCAGTGGTGGCCCTCAATTACGTTTTATGTTGCCATCTGTTACGTTCTGCAGGCCGCCTCTATTCCTTTCACGTTTTTACAAATTAATCTTTGAATCAAGGGAATTTAAATAAAATAGAGCAGAACAAAGATAGTATGACTTTATATCTATATCTATATTTGACTTCATGCAGACATTGTGGTAAAGTAACTCGGAATGTCCTTTCACGTTGTTGTCACATGATTGAAAACACCTAAATAAATGACATGTAATAATCTGTTCTCATTTAGATGCATTTGAAAAAAAAAATCACAGGATGCAAACAGATGGATGGCAGAAGGGTGGGATTAGATGAGGTTCTGCTTCCTCCTACTCCTTTTTGAGCATCTTGAGATTTCACATTGTATTTATATTTTGTTTTTTTTATTATTTTAGAAATAAAAAAAACATTTTAGACAGCAACTTGTGTTTTTTAAAACAGCAAATTTATTATCAACAGTTTGTCAGTTATTCCTAAAGTTATATAACTATTGCACAATACAGTATTAGTTTCCATTAATTCCTCATATGTTAAAAAAGTATGTTTTGTGCTGAATCCAATGTTTTTGCACTGTATTATTGTGTATAATAATTCAGGTATCTTAGGCTTAAAAGTTTCCTTTACATATTTGTGTTTTTAGGGTGACCCACTCATAAATCTGAGGACTAAACAGCAGGAAGCAGAGCTGGTGGGGCAGACCCTCGCAGTACTCACCTCCATGAGGATCAGGTTTCCCGGAAAAACGGAAGAAGAGGCCGAGGCTGTGCTGGATGAGGTGGGTGCAAAATGTCTACCGTACAGTATGTGATTGTGTCTGTTAGTTATTTACAAAGTGTGTGTGTGCGTGCGTGCGTGCGTGCGTGCATGTCGTCTTACATGAAGAAGTGGTTGGCAAATAAAGTTGGTGTGAACAAACAGCACGGGGATCAATCAGAAGTGCCGACACAATGTATTCCCAGAGCTCCTTTGTGGCCAGGTGCGGTCACTTTGCGGCCTAACTAAAAGTGACCTGCCTGCCTCCCTTCACAATAGCCAGTTCATTCTGGCTTGGCTCCCATTGTCTTTCAAATGACCCCAGCGACAACCTGTCGGTCAGTTTGCAGCCATACACAATTCCCTCTGGCTCCCCTGGATTTTTCAGTCTGTTTTTTTTTTTTTCTTTTGTTTTCTTTTTGTTGTGGTAAGATCTCAGCATCATGCTCATGCTCATTTTGGTTTTGCTTGTGCTTTTCCAGTATTAGTTGCTTAAAAGTCTTTTTTAAGCAATAAAAAAATTGATTTATGAAGGTGCTTAAAGTGTCAAACCAGGTTCTTATGTATGTATTTACATGTACTGTTAAAGAAAGTCTCCATTTCCCACATAGCATCTTTTGAAACAATCCATATTGAAATAAAATGTACAGTATAATCTTATTGCTAATCTCTGTAACCATAATTATGTTTCTTTACATCTCTGTTCATTGATGAAAGAGCACCACAAATACTTAATGCTATATTTCCAATGTAAGCAAGGAAAAAAATTAAATTAGAGCTGCAGAGAGGCAGAGACTCACCTTAAAATAATAATAATTGTGAGCAATATAAGAGTGTTGTGAAAGCATTTAACTATTTAAGAGAAACTGCTGTCCTGGGAAGAAAAGGTCTGTTCAGTATCACAACTCATATTGTTGAGACAAGACCGAAGATAACATTATCAAGTCTTTACAATTACGTTTAAGAAAATAAGAAAGCAAAATGCTCAATTGTTAATGCAAATTTATTTATTTATTTATTGATACATGAGATTAAATATTTTGTTTGTACAAAGTTTTAATGTCATTTTTGGTCACAAAGTTTAGATTTCATCTTTATTGGCTTCTTAACTTTGGAAAAATTAGACGCACTCCTGTCACACTGCTGTGTGTTGTGCTTCTACGGACTGTTTTTCATCTTCCTATAGTTTGTGTGTGAAGAGAGTGAGCTAGTAAGGTCTCGATAGCCTTTGCACATTGTCCATTGTTATTATTAAAAAAAAAAAAGAAAGAATATAATTTAATTTGTTCATCTATTATTCATCACCAGAGTAACAGTTTGCAGACCTTTAAGCAGAAAATCATCGACTTTTCTTTATGTGCCACTCTGTTGGGCTGAAATCCGGGCATGAGAGGACAATAACAATATTTTTTAGTAGCTGTGTTTTTATAGCTTTCACCCCCCTCTCAGGTTTCCATCCATTAATTTAGTTTGGTAAAATGTATTTTGCTTACATAATAGAATTGAATACCCAAGAAGTGCTGTCATTCCTAATAACGATCTAACAAATACAGATGTCTCACTAACAAAACTTCAGCTAATAAAATGTGTTTTAATTCATTTCAGTACTAATATATGCCATCTGCAGGCTGAAATCTATTCATAACACCCAAAGCTTGTGCGTGTGTGCGTATGTGTGTGCGTGTGCAAAACATCTGGGTGTGTCAGGGCTCTGAGAGACAATTACCACCACCTGTACTGTTAACTAAGCTTAATGAGAACACCATGGTAACGCAGATGAGCAACTGCACCTGTACTGCTGGATTCTTGCCTCAAGGGAGGAGGAGTGTTCACTTGGCATGAAAACAATCTTTGACATTTTTTTCTTTCTGTGATTCTATGAGTTGAGGCCTAATTGCTCTAATGATGTGTGTGTATCTCAATAATTGCCTCCTTTATCATTCAGTAAAAACCTTGTTTATTGTTGCATTTGGAGCCCTGGAAAAAAAAAAAAAAAAAGGAAATGTATCAAATTCATTTTATTGGGGTTTAATTGAAGATGATTTGTTTATGTATGAAACACGATGTAACAAAGAGCTCGCCAGTGCCACACTAAACACTTTTCCACCTTGTTTGTAATATTTATCCAAGAAAACAAAGCTAAGTAAGCAAGAATCTGAGCAAAGTGTTTCTTGTGTAACTTGTTCAACATATCTGTGTGGGTGCAGGTGTGTGCTTCATAATTCAAATTATTACATTTGCATTGCAGACTGAGTTCAGGTTCATGGTAACTGCAAGGAGTTACATGAGTGGTTAAAGCTGGAATAGATTCACAGCGCTGTCAATGTAATGTCTGTTATGATGAAAATTCAACTGTGCTTGGTTGCATGAGATGCACACGTGAAATTTACACTGGAACTTCCCAAGGGGTGAACTGTTTGCGGGGGATCGAGCACACCACATGCAAGATATGTGCACTGGTGGGGAGATGTAGATTAAGTCAACATGACAACAATAACTGTGCCTGTAGGTACACAGTAATGTTGGCACCAGGAGCAAGTGTATGAGAATATCCTGCACAGCTTTTGAACATAATAAATACCCCAAGGATTTCTCGTACACAGAGACACAAAACACACACATAAACCATCAGGATTTTGTCCTGCAGAACCAAACACCACAACTTTTATGCTAGCATTATTTTTCTGTTATTTCTCAGTAATTAAACCCCCAAATAAAAGGCAGAGAAGCCAATTTCTGTGTAAATGTATGTGACAATTTTATGTCTTTCATATATTATACAAAGGCAAAGAAATATGGCACCATGCTTTGAATATTATGCTTTTATTAGATTACAGAGATACAACACTCTCCACACTAAGGACAAAATAAGCAAAATAATATATTTTAATAATGAGGAAACAGTTTCTTACCTTGCCGATTGTTTTTGCTTTAAACTTTCTTTTGACACATAGAACTTCTCTAAAACACAGACCAATATGTGAAGGCCAAGAACTGATTCAATTAACAGATACAGCACTAAGGCTACAATTTTCATGACTGGGTTGAAGTGTGGCTGAAGGTCCACCAGGATGATGAGAGTGTGAATGTGGGAATGAGATCTAGAAGTTTACCATATGTGCTCCTTATATCTCTGAGACATTCTTGTGGCAATGAACTGCTGAAGGGAAGCACTTAACGTTTGGCTGTTGTCTGGAAAGGCATTCTGTGGCCAGGTCATGACAGGGAGATGAAAAGAAGCACAAAAACTTCATGGAACCTCCATTTAAAAAGTTTCAACAAGTCAAAAGGTGCATTCATTTTTTTTCTAATGGGTGTCTTTTTGGCGCTAGTGTCTCTCGCTTCTTGTTATTGCTGTTTGTGGCAGTAATTCAGCTACATGGTCCAATTACTGCCTGTTAAACAAGGACGGTAAGCCAGAGATTTTATAGTGTATTTTTGGGAAACAAATTAAAGGAAATAACTGTGTGACTTCACATTTGCATTCTTCCTTGCATCTTTATTGCGTATTATTTTGTGGATGTTGATTAAAAAAAAAAAAAAAAGAAAAGAAAAAATTCTGACTTTTCCCCACAGATCCTTGACAACTGGAAATACCATAAACCAAAGGTGGCCTCCTATTGGTTAGTGAAGTTGGATTCAACCAAACAACGTAAAGTGAGTTTCACACTGCTGTCTAGATCACAACATTTCTGAGCTTCAGTTTGACAAACAGCCTTTCAGTCGGGTTCACTGCAGATATTTGGTTACAAGCTGCTGTCATATTTAATCAACCAAACACAATTCAAAGCCTTCCACTAATTATTTGCACATTATGGGTCACTGAGATCACTGATTTTTGCAAGCAACCAAGAATTAGATCATCCTTGTCCATTAATGCACAATGATTAAGCTGATTAAAATTGAGTTTTGTCTTTATGTCAAGAATTTCTCTACAAGTAACAGTGTTAGGTACTCTGCCACCATTGTCACATATATTTAATCTTTTAATCTGTCAATTCCGGACAACTCTGGAAATCTATATAAATTGCTTGCTATATCACATGCTGTCTCAGTCTATGCTGTCACCCTGTACCGAATGGACATTGTTAAAATCAGTGACTATGACAAGCTGTCACCACTCCCACCTATTCCTCTGAAAGCTTTTGAACGACTTTTAAAGCATGAAAACAATCCCCAAAAAAGACTTGAAGAAAAAAACAAAACAAAAATAAGACAAGCATGAAGATCATTACTATGTCAGACAGTGAGAGGCAGAGACACCAAATAGGATGTAAACAAAACAGAAGTGGGGACAAGATGTGAAATGGCATCCAGTGGGCGTGTCATTAATGATGTGATCTCTCAGCCGAGGCTTTCTACACAACTGTGCTCGCCTGTGTGCTGGGCTGTGGTGGCGCGAGCTGATGTTTTATTTGGAGTGGGGCAGCTTAATGAGCAGCAGGCAGAGGTCAGGAACATGGCGCCCACCGCTCTGCCATCTGATTACCATACCAAAACATATCTGTGTGTGTTTACTCATCTATCAGTTTGTTTGAGTGTGGATGCGCGTCTCCGGCTCGCCTCCTATTGCTGTGGGGAAAATCTTGCCCCTGCGCGCCGCGGACACTCACACATGCACACACAGTCTGATGGGCAAATCAGTAATGAGGAGCGAGGAATCAAAGTCAAAAAAGCCACAGTGCTGCTGTCTGAGCGGGGTGAAAAGAGAGAGAAAAGATAGGAAATAAGGTAGTGAGGTGGGAAGAGATAGGAAGATGGAAGGATGGTGCCGCTGTCCATAGACAGCCTGGGAACTTCTGACACCTTATCTCCAAGACTGACGTTGGTGCAGCAATTAGTCCCACACTCTCAACGGTCTGGCCTGATACGTTTTGTCCAACACACACACACACACACACACACACACACACACACACACACACACACACACACACACACACACACACACACACACACACACACACACACACACACACAACACACACACACACACACACACACACACACACACACACACACACACACACACACACACACACACACACACACACACACGCGAAAACAGCTGAATGTCTGTGCATCCAACCCAGCATGAATCTGAGGGCATAAATACAGACCTGTAATGGCTCAAACTCATGTCTGTATGCTCTGATTAAAGTTAGTTTCAGGATGTGTTTGTGCATATATTTTGTGTGTGCATTTGTGTGTACCTACATCATGAATGGATGACTCATGGTCTTTTTAAGGAAAAGAGCAGAGAATCATTCTTTAATGGCATCATAGGAGCAAATACCGAGTTATGTACTTCAAACTGAAAAGCTATCACCTTCTTGTATTCTGCCATTTATTTCTTTCTCGTTCACATTCTTGCTTTAAGTCTGTGCCACTGTCGTCCCTTCCATCTCTCTGTCACTCAGGTATTGGACATTGTACGTACTAATGTGCGCTCGGCGCTGCAGCGAGTCTGGAGGGAACCCGATGTCGAGAGCCTTCACCTCTTTCGGCTATTTAACCGCGTCTTCAACCGAATGCTCTGGAGTCATGGTCAAGGCTTGTGGAACTGCTTCTCAAACACTGGGTAGGCCACGTTCACATATGAATATGAACATCAAAATCTTAGTGTTTTCATCTGAAAAAATTTTCTGAATATTTGATATTCCTATTTCATTGCATAATCTGATACATTTTATTTGGCTGTTTATTTGCAAAGTTAATGTTTGTTTTTTTTTTCTCTTAAGCCATCCATTTTGAGTTGCTCACTCAATATGTTCTTCTATCTTGAAATACCATTCTCATACTTCAGATAGATTGTGGTCTTACTCGTTAAACAGTGCCATTACTACTTAGTTTAAAAAAACCACAGTTTTAATGGAAACAAACAAACGATTAAAAACTATTGGTGGCAGCTGCCATAGAAATGGATTCATAAATAGTTACGTAACCAAGCTTGAAAAAGAAAGGTCGAGCCGTTATTTTTTTAACCTTTGGGAAAACTGGCTGTAAGATTTTGAGTGTTATTCCAAAAAGGCATAACAGCATATTTTATTTCTCCACAGATGCTTTTTGTTGAGTTTATTTTCCATTAAAATCCATTCCTCTATGAAAAAAATTATTCTATGATTGTGTTTTAATGGATTTAGACTTGATCAGATTTCAATTAAGCTGCTTTGTAAAATTAACCGTTTCATATAAACACTTATCACAACACATTTAAAATGAAAAGAGACAAAGTATGAAGCATTCCTCATTTAAGGGAAACATTGTTACACTTGGATTGTTGTACTCTTTTTTTTTAAATTAAAAAGTAAGAACTTCACAACCTTGGCAAGATACAAAGCGGTGAGATATTTCCATGTTACTGCTTGATTTCGATACAGGTATATCCTTCGTTCCAGTGTATAAAAGGGCTGCAATCCAGATTTGACTGAAATTTTCAGTTGCCAATCATAATATATGTGTATTACATGCCCTAGTTCAAACCAATATTCAAGCTGTGTCTTGAGGAATTTGACATGATTTTGCAAGAAAGATAAATTTGTGTGTAATAAAAAAAAAAAAAAAAAAGGAATTAATTATTCAATTTATCTAATTGATTTTAAATAACTTTTGTAGGTTGTAAAATTACTGGAGCTTTCTGATACACATGAAACATGTGCTGTAATTTACATAAACACTGAGAGATCAATTTGAAAAAAAAAAAATCCATTTTATTTTATGAAGCCCAATGTAACTCGTGTAAATTAGCTTTTAAATTGATAATCTTTCTGAAAATTTATTTTTTTAAAATTGGAATAATAATTAAGTCATGTGAGAGTCAATAATGAAAAAAATGTTTTACAAGCTTTAAAGAGCACCAAGACAATAAAAATCACTGATCATGACTGACTGAATGAATCAAGATGTTCATAGAAAGTTTAATCTTTAGAATCAACACTTCAGGTCCATTACTATTTCGTTCATTGCAAAAAATCTTCATCTCCATAACTAGAAGTTCATGCACCTTGTAATTTCCCTATGTCCTTAAGCCTTCCTGTTCACCTCCATATAGAGGCTTCAGTGAAAGTAGCTACAATTTGTCATTTTCATTCAGTATGACTGTGGAAGAAATGGAAGCTGAATGAAAAAGAATGACTGACAGACCAACCAGACCTCACTGCACTTTTACTGAAAGCTCCTAGGCATGAAAGAAACATGTTACTCTGTGGAGACAGGGTGCAAATTTAATCAGGGCTTTTTCACAGGTGGGAGTAAGAAAAAGGAGAAAGGTAAGAGAAGGTAAAGGAAGGTCTCTTAGTTCTTTTACTTCAGGTTGTCATCTGATATTCTGAAATTTTATTATGGGTTCGTTTTCTTCTTCTTTTTTATGTGTTGTTTTTTGTACTCTTGGAAGTGGCCTTCTCACAGGATGATTCACTGCTGTTCACTTCGTCATGTTACCAAGACACATGCTACACTGAACCGCTTACAACCAGAGCTTCACCTTAACTGTCTGAAAGATACACAAAGCCCTCTTACTAATACGTACAATAATCCATGAAGATGCACATTAGCTGTCTTGAGCATAGATATATTTGTTAACACACACTTATGTGACAAAGACATGCAAACAGCTGCCGGAGCTTTCAGTTCCTTCAGTGATGAAGGTGTGAGCATATCAAATATCCCCCTTCCTCTTTTCTGTGTAGTTGAGTAGCTCAGTGGCCGTGTTCCCCTTGACACAGAAGGGCTCAGAGTGTAACTTCAGTCGTTACTCCACCCCCACAATGCTCCTTCGTCTACAATGTAGGCGGCAAGGCAATGAAGAGGTGGTGTTGAAGGGAATAAAAATTATGATACAGGTGAGAAAATGAAGAAAATAGTGACAGAGTGAAATTCTGAGTACATGATTGAAGAAATAAGGTCCCCGTTTCCACCTGGCATTAGAATGCGTCCCAGGTGATCCGAACACGTGTGGCGAGGCCAGACGCTGTAGTGTTTCTTCTTACCTGTATCATGCGTACCAGCAAGCCACTTCAGATCAGAACCCAGTAGCCCCTTAACTTTGTACATGATGAGTGGATTGATTAAGTTCGCGCCCCCCGCCCCCCCCAAAAAAAAAAAAACAAAAACCAAAAAAAAAAAACGAAAGTTAACTCTGCTACCAAGTGATAATAAGCTAACAATGCATGTGCTTCATTTTCTAGAAAGAGCAGATAAACAACCTGGAGCACTGGAAATAACATTATAAATTAATGATATAAAATTAAACCAACCAGCTACTTTTTATGATGACTGTTCGGGGCCAGTTTTATATGGTCCATTGCTATCTGCTTATATATTCTAATTTCAGATTTCATTGAGACAAAACACTCAAAGAAATGACAGTCCGAACATAAAACACATAAAACATAACAGCTGCCAGTTTAAAAAAAAAAAAAGAAAGGTGTAAACATGTGAAAACAAATATAGATGTTAATATGGTAGTTAACCAAACATGGGGCTGAACAAGGATGGCCGAAAAGCAAAGAGACCCACGTGACTGTGAGAGTAAGACAGCGAGGGAAAGTAAGAACAGCATAGACTAAAATAAAATGGCCTCTCACTTGGCGCACTGTCTGGTTTATAACGCCACTTCTAACACTCAGAATGTTGACTGAATTTACCACCAGCTCCTTTGCGTATGACATACTTTCTGGCTACGCCGCCATCCAGAATCGCATTCAAGACACATGTTGTTCCTACTACCAAACATATGTGATCACATGCGAGACCACCTCGGAAGTGGTTTGAATAAATATGTATAAATACGTATGGGTGCCTGTTCCCACTTATCCTTAGGGCCTGTCACTTGTGCTCGGATCACCAGAGATGCATCTTTGGAGGAGACTTGGCCTAAGACAGGCAGACAGGGTGGCGTGTGGAGGAATAGTGGCCACAAGGATTAGCCTGTGCTGAGCCTCAGCTACCCCAGCATGCTGCACCCCATGCAGCCTTTGTCTGATCACAGCCTGCCTTAGATGATCCAGCAAGCTTGCTTTTCTATTGTTAAGCTCCATCCTGCGGCAGGCCATAGCCTCAACATGGTTGAACCCAACAGGGGGCCCTGGAGTCATGCAGAGACAGTAAAGCAGTGCACCTCGAACAGCACACTCTAAATCCGAGTGAAGCCCCCTCCCCACTCCTCTCTGTTTCTTGTTTGATATTTTATCTAAGGGACTTAACAACAATCAAACGGCCTTGCAGCTATTGTGCAAGATGAATTCAACAGGCTTTGAAAACGACTTAGAGGAAAAGAATGGAAACAGTTTTGAGCCCTTTCAGAGGCACCTCCCACCTCCCAAGAAGTGAAAGGGGTAGACATCAAAAGTACCCCCTGGAGTTGTGTGTCTCAGTTGTTGAAGCTCTCTCAGTCAGAGGTATGTCCAGGGTTGTAAAAGGGGTTAACTGCACTTGGATTTCTTTCATCCTTCCTTTCTGTGTCTGTCTGTCTTCCTGTATGTACATACAGGAGGGCATGCATACAAATCTCTGTGGCTATAAAGATATAATGTAGATATAAAGACCACAAATTTATTTAGGTGGTCATCTTGCTTTACATAATATACATGAAATTACTCTCAATGCCTGGGTGAAATGTGTATCTTCTGTTAATTTATTTTTGCATATATGTACAGCAAAGTATGTAAACAGTGTTCAAAAGGTATAACGACAACATGCAATGCTTTTGTAGGTGATATAACAGTTATAATTGCAGGCCAGGAGTGAACTATAATAAACTGAAAAAAAGAAAATTGGCCTAACGTGCTACGTATTTGTAGTTTTTCCTTTTGAATGCCAATGTATGTATTTTTTTACTTTTGTAAATATATTACAGCTTAAAATAATATTATCCTTGAAAGTGTTGGTTGCTTTAATTCTTATGTTATCATGTGTGCACCTCCAGTGTGCATAGATTTACATTCTGTCTGCTCAACAGTTCATCGTGGGAGACCATCTTCAGCAAGAGCAGTGAGGTGGTCTCTCCCCAAGAGCTGCAGTGCTGCCGCCGGCTGGTCCAGCTGTGCCGAGACTGTCTGTTGGTCGTCTACAAGTTTGTCTTCGAGTCCCGTGGCTCTTTGACCGGACTCAGCCCCGATTGGGATGACACAAGGTGAGAGAGACTCACAACTCTTACATACTTCCTGACTGTGTGCTTTACTTTCAAAGAATCTTTTAACTTCCCTTCTGCAAAGGTTTAGGGATAGTACATTAGAGAAAATGAATATTATTCAAGGTAGCAGTTCCACAGTCTAGTAGTCCCAGGTTGAGGCTATGAAGTTAGAGCTGCTGCGTATGATGTTGAGCTTCAGCTCAGCAAAGAGTCTTAATTAAAATACCTGAAAACCAGATAGGGTTTAAAAAAAAAAAAAAAACCTCAAACTTAGTGGATAATTTCACAGTGACTTTTTATGTCTTTGGCAGCGTACTTCAGTAGATCCAATGAATTATATTAATAATGTTCATAATCTTAACCCATTTCATTGATACCTTTTGGAGAAATTATTGTTATACATTTAACATATTCTATCCGTAGTTAACCTTAACTACATGTAGTAACACCTGCGAATATCCAAGCACAAGCTCACTTCTCTAACTTCTAATCAACCACTGTGTGAAGCAGTATTAAAACACCACAAAAGATATTTATAATACTACACATTTGTGACATTAACTGAGTAGAAAAAGAGAGCATATTCAGATATTTCTTTTCGTGACTTTCTGTGGTATTATGGATCAGGGTGAAACTAAACGAAGGTGTTTTAATGCAGTTTGAGCCCCAGATTAACACCCAACGATAGACTCCCTTTGGAATGAAAACATTGTAATAAAAAAGTACTGAGAGAGTGCATCATGCAGACAAGAAAACATTGATTTGGAATTTCTAAAGCTATCATCATTGAACCTCCCAGAGGAAACATTTCCTCACTCCCCTCCATGGAGCCTCTGAGCCATCATCTTCATCACAAAGCCCCTGATAAAACAAGCAAGCAGAAATCAGCATCATTCTATTTTTAAGACTGATCCCCGTAGGAGACAGCAGCTCAGGTTCAAAATGAGTGAACTTTTAAATCACATATGCTTTGGGCTGGCAGACAGGGAGAAAGCTGGGCTGGGAGCTGGAGAGAGGGAGTATGCTGTTAACAGGAAATAATGGCCCACAGATTAGCGCTCAGGTTAGCCCAGGGCCCCTCGAGGCCTGCTTAATTCAATTAGAGCCAAGATGAGCCTGTGCAGCAAATGACCTTACAGAGAGAGAGAGAGAGAGAGAGAGAGAGAGAGAGAGAGAGAGAGAGAGAGAGAGAGAGATTCTTTTTTCCTGGGGCCTTGCTTTACATGATTCATAACTCTTGTGCATATATAACAAGCTATCACTGTGCACACACTATATAAAACCCTCAACTGTTAAAAAAAAAAGAAAAGAAAAGAAAAAAGCATGCAGCCTTTTTGTACAGTTGAAAAACTATGTAGCTTTCTATTATTTGTTCTGGTATTCCCTCTTTGAAACAATTTTTTTAAGAACATGAACTTCATCAGTCAACTTAAAGTATGCGAAATTTGACCATAGCTGGATTCCAAAGCGTTGTCTTGCAGAGTATGGTACACAGGTGTATCCATATATTTGCAGTAGGTGTCCTTCAGAGTCCATTTTAGCATGCATTGGTCTGTCTCTCCTTATTTATTCTGTGTTTATATATGTTTGTGTAAAAAAGCTTACCATTTGCTGCTGGACAGACCTCTACCCATGGCTCCACTCCTGCTGCTGCCGCTGCCGCTTCTTCTTCCTCCTCTTCCTCCGTCTCTTCGCCCCTCGATGCAGGTCTCTGCTTGGTTTAGTTCTGCTAAACCCCCCCATTTTTCCAGCACAGTCCCTACTCACTGCTTCCTGCTGATCCCACCACCTCAAAGCTCTGAAACAGGCTCGGTCCCTCCTGCCCTAAAGATGGTTGCTTTGGCTGCAAACCTAACAGTCTATCATGCCTTCCTCTCCTTTCCCTCACTAACACTCAAATGAGCAAAGTCTGGATTGACCAATAAGCCATGAGACTGCGTTTCAATTATCATGTTAGTCGAACCTGCAAACAGTATGTTCGGTGGGAAAGAGACAGGAGAAGGAGGAACATTCAGACTGTTTGGAGCCCTGTTGGTCATCACTGCAACCATCGTGCCAGCTTGCTGTACATCACAGGCCAATCATCCTGCTGTTACATGCTTAATTATGCCTTTCACTCAACACTTTTATCAAAGCATCTCACTCTGAGTGCATTTTCAGTATGAGTGGCCTCAGTGGGAACTGAGCACCTCACCTGCACCGCATCAGTGCCATGATCAACCTAAGCACTACTCTCTTCTTGTCACAAGAAGACAGAAAATGGCTCGACTCACGTCGTTCGGTTTGAAGTTTCACAGCACAAGTGGTTCGCATCTCTCCGTCAAGGCATGCTGAGGACAGTTGCAACCCACTACCACTTTTAGATAACGGAGAAGTGATTACGATTATTTTCCATTTGATGTATGAGTTGACAGGGAAAATTGTGTGTGTGTGTGTGTGTGTGTGTGTGTGTGTGTGTGTGTGTGTGTGTGTGTGAGAGAGGGGCATGCATGCATCTGCTGTGTCACTGTTATGTGACAACCATCCATCTCTCTTCACACTCTGCTAACCTCAAACTTAATACAACTCTTAATACCACGTGTGTTTGAAGAATACGCTGAGGTTTTTTTTTTTTTTTCCAAAACCATTCTAACACAGTATTCACCTGTTCCTATGAACAACTGGTCACTTTGTTTGCTGTCTGTTTTTATCTCCAATACTTCTAATGAAAACTATGACATAAAAAAAAAAAATTCCACCGTCCTGAATAGAAATGGTTCATATTACGTCGCTCTGAAGTCACTAAAGTTTTGGTCAAGTGACTGAAGGACTGTTTTTAACACAGGCTCAGTAACTTTGCACACTTTATTCTCTATCAGGAAATATGCCTGGATTGAAACAATTTAAATTCAGTTTTATTTTAGAGCATCAAACACAACACAGTAATCTTAAGGTACTTTTATAGATAAAAACTCAACAATTCCACATGGGCAAGCATAACAGATGGTGGACAGGAAAACCTCCTTTAACAGGAAGAACCCTGCAGAACCAGGTTCAGGGGTGGAGACTTTGTGCTGTGCTGGATTTAGTTAGATGATGGAGAGAAAATGTAAGGGAAAAATAACAATAACCACTTAAAAGTGGATACATGGGACCACACAGTTTTACATAAGGCAGTTTACCATAAATTTGAGGTGTTACGAAGAAAAGCTGTGTGAAAGAGGCAACAGCACTTGATCAAATTGAGTTGGATGAATAATTGTATGTACCTCAGTGCAATGTAACAGTTGTGCTGTTTAAAATAAACCCAGACCTCAATGGTTAAGATAAGCTCTTAGAACTAAATGTGTATCCGTCAAAAATTTTAATTGCTCACAAAACTTATTTTCTGCATTCAAAACAAGTGTGGGGAGAACAAGTTTGACAATAGGCTGACTGGAAATATATGAGTGTTGGGATTGTTAAGGGGAAAAGAAAAATCGAAGACAACGCCAGCACAGTTGGCAGACGAGGAGGAGGAGGATGTACGCGAGCAAAGTGACCAGAGCGCAGCTGGTTAAATGGAGCATGCTGAAACCCTAAAGGCTATGGCCAACAGTGGTAGCGATATAAAAGACCTTTCACAAGAACTCCACAATGAACTAAAAACCTTTAAAGATGATGTCAAAAAGAGAGGTGAAGGAAGAAATGGACATCCCCCAACAAGACATAGACCGCAAACTGACAGAAAACCATAAGGCGATTGAGACACGTATGAACAGCATAGCCGAAGCCCACACTTGAATAGTGGAACTGGAGGAAGATAACACCAAGACCAGCGAACTGCTCCTGAAAGTGACCCGACAGACACGTCTGATACAGGACAAAATCACAGACTTGGAGGCAAGATCGGATTTTCGGTTTTCTCTGAATGAGCAGAAGGAAATTCAATCGTGGAATTTGTGGATCGACCGCTTGAAAAGGAGCTGGCGCTACCGGATGGAACCAATCTTCACATCCAATGTGCACACAGAGCACTGACACACTGGCCGAGTCCCACTGGAGCTCCCAGACAAGTGGTGGTGAAGTTCTCCTGGTATGAAACGAGAGAGATGATCTTAAAGAAAGTTTGGCAGAACAAGGGGATACAGGTGGATTCACCGAAAATTCAGTTTGATCACGATTACCTGATTGAGATCGTAGAGAAACGCACGGCACAAAGAAAGTGTTTATAGAGATGGGGACACTTTTCAAACTCCGTTCACAAAGATGGAGATCCACTGGACAGACGGAGCGAGGAGCTACAATGACGTGAAAGAGGGACGTGAACGCAAGGGAGCTGACTGTCAAGGCACTGAGTGAGGAGGCAGCGGGAGCCGGGGGCTATACACGGCCAACACCAGGCTGGCAATGAGAGGGGTGTGGTTGGAAGACGCGGCAGAGCAGGCCAAATAAACACTATGGGATTTCCAACAGAGGGCTGACATCGAAAGCCCTTCAGAGGAGCACCAGGAGGTAGTATGGCGAATAGAGATTACCAACGATAAAATAAGAGAAAGGAATTTAAAAAAAATGCCCTTTTGATCAGTGTGAATATGATTTGAGGTAATATTTTCAAAATATAACTCTGCTGCCTTGTCTACAGATATAAAAAGACAGTTTATTGAAAGAAATCTTGAGATGCTATCCCCGGCAGTGAGAGGACAAGTTGGCCGGGTTGGACATGTCTTGACAACATACATCGTCTTTCAACAGTGGTTCAGTATCCAGTCAGGGGCCCTGGAAGGAAAGGACAGCCTGTCTACCCACCAGTTGGGGGAAAAGGCCAATGAATCCTCTACTAGGAGGATTTGTTTGGTTCTAGATGTTGTTCATATAATTTATATACTGTTCTGTGGTTTGCTGCGGAGAACATGCACAGCCTTTAACTCAGCAGAATGATCGATGACAGTCTGAAAATACCGCCGCTTAATATAAACGGTTTGAATTCACCTTGTAAAGAGAGGAAAGGCCATGGCAGAACCTGTCTTCGACAAAGCTTTTGATGGATACATAATCTCCAGTTATAATAGCCACAGATCTTGATGTTTTAATGCTTTCACTTATATGGTGGTTTTCCACCACTTGAACGGTCTCTAAAGTGCTTTACACCGTTAATCACATTCATCTATCCACATACGCACAGAAAACGTGGAGGTGGCTGCCATGCGAGGTGCTCAATCCATCTATTGAGAGCAATTTTGGGTTTCAGTGTCTTCTTCAAGGACACTTGGACATGTGGACAAAGAGAGATAGGTAATCGAACTTATTATCCTGATTGAGAGACGACAACTCAACCGACTGAGTCTCAGTGGCCCCAATTTAATGTGAAATGTTGTTAAATAAGTATTATGGCCATATGATTGTGGAGATAGCCAAGTCTTTACTTTATGCTCTATAATGTAAAACATTTTCTCTGAGGCTTTAAGCACAAACACTTTATAGGAAAGGACAAGATAAAATGTATTACATATAATCTGTTTCAGCTTTTGTGTTTCAGTATTGTAGAATGTTTGGCTCTGAGCCCAGTTTTTATAGCGCCTAGACTCTCGCAGCCACTGAAACCAGAAATACTAAAAAGATCATTTGGCTCTGTTCAGTTTGAAACACTCACACTGCATATACACACATTCATAGCCCATAAAGTGGCACAGCTTTTTGACCCGTATTAAACTCAAACTATTAGCTTGGGTCTGCAGAGTCTCATTGTTGACCACACCTGTTTGCTCCCGTTCAAGCATTCTTCCTCTGTGAAGTGCCCTGATCAGTTGTGTCAACAGCCTTTGGTTTGTGTGGGAAGATGAGAATAAGTCACCAAATAGCCCTGCTAATGACTTTCCTGTTAAGTGTGGAATAAGCCTGTCAATATCCAAAGACAATTTTCCCATGATGACAAAAGTTTCAGATTCTATTAACTTTGATTCGTCTGAAAAGTGTGGCAAGTAATTAGGGTTAATTGGGGTTGTTGAGCTGAATGTGGGCTGCAGATAACCTTCAAGCCTCTCTCTGCCTCTTGGTTTGTGATTGCGTCAGCGATCACGGCACTCTCCTTCACCACCTTTAGTCATGGTGTTTTGCTTTCCCTGGCCTCCTCTTAATGCGCCGTGGCAGTCACATCTCAACGGACATGGCAAAATTGCTGTTGAGGGCCTGTCAGGAGGAACAGTGGTAGATTGTAGCTTTGCATGTATGGACTGGAGCACAGAGTATCTGTCTGCCTCCCTGTCAACTGATGTATTGAAGTAAAGCACAAGTGCATGAACAATCCTCCCTCTGGCTTTCATGCATGCACGTTCTTACGAAGACCTTCTTCATGATCAAAAGGAGGACGAACCTGGAAGATGCAGAATGAGGGTCCAATTAAATATAGCCTGGAGAGACAGCAGCTGCTTGGACATGAGAAGCCCCCTCTCAATCCCACCCCTCGCCACAACCACCACAGCGATTCTTTTTATGAGCTGAATATTCTCAAAGTGAATAGCAGAGGAGCTCTGAAGAACACACTCAGCCCCAATGGATGTTCAATATTTGATTTTCTTTTTCTTTTCTTTTTTTTTCCTCTTCTGCCATTTCCATACCTAGGCTCTGCTTTTCTAGTGAAAATCTTATAAAATGTAGGTGGAAAACCACACCACAAATCCATGGGTAGAATCCCAGTGGATAACACATGAATCTCATCGAAGAGCTTAGGGTAAAAAAAGAAGAAGAAAAAAACACACAAGACATGCAGAAATGAATTCAACGGTGGCATAAAAAACACTGCACGAAACTACTAAATTTCCTTTCTAAGACAGCAGTGTGAGCTGCCTAATGGACACAAATGTAAAAGATTGAGGCCAAAGCGTTATTCTGCCCTCCTCTCTGGAGTAGAGAACTTTAAGGAGTGTAGGACTGAGCCCACTATTCACCCAGTCCAGTCACAGAAGATGATGTGCTGCAGGGATACCTGCGGCCCACTTGAAGCTTTTTCAAGGACACTCTCATTGGGCTAAATCAAGTTAATTTAAATCCTTCCTAACTCTCCTGGGTCTCGGGCTGTGTTGAAATGGATGCCCTCAGCGACATGCCTTTTTTTTTTTTTCCTTTTTGGTTGACTTCAGAACAAGCCGCTCAGCTAATTTGTCCAAGAGCTATTTCACAAGGAATGAGGGTTGTCAGAGGAAAAAGTGTGCTATCTCCGCACTGGCTAAGAAGAAGATATTATGTCTTCACTTTGTAATTGTCAGCCCCAGTGGCTCCCTTTTGATTAGATTGTCACATCCTAAACGTGTCCACAGGGAGTACTTCTTTTGACCATTGTACTTGTTGAACTAAAATGTGTGTGTGTGTGTGTGTGTGTGTGTGTGTGTGTGTGTGTGTGTGTGTGTTGTGTGGAAGTGTGTATATATATATATATATATATATATATATATATATATATATATGTCCAGAGTCAAACCAGAGTGTCATACACTCTATGATATCAAAATCTGACAAATATGATGGAAAAAAAAGGGTAAATATAAATTAAATCGCTTTTGCAACTGGAGCTCAAACTTCCCGTCTCATGTTTCCTGAACTGAATTCCGACATCTGCATAACTCTCAGTTTAACCCTGTCCAGGATCTGATCATCTCATCTGACATGGCTCTGACCACCATATCTGACTCATTTACAGTAACTAAGGAAGATGGGAGCAGGGTTCAGCCCCTCCTTGACTCTATCTCACCCTGACACTGGTCTCATTCTCAGGTACTGGAACGCTGTTAGCAGGAGCTGCCTCACTGCTCTGTCTCGGTGGAAGGTGTCATAGAAAAGTCTTAGAAAGGTTCTGACGTCTATGGCGCGGATTGATAGGTGAGGATTTTCTGTTCATGATACCACAAATGTGAGGGTCAAAGTTTAATACTCTAGATATGGAAATGCAGAGAACTTGTGCTGCTGCTGGTGTAGGTATTAAGATTTATTACAGTATCAGGGGATACATGACTACCTCATATATAATTATATTGACAGAAATCTCGACACGGAAACTATGCATCTGACTTTTTTTTATGTGTGGTATGAGCCATACAGTGAAAAACTAAATTAAATACTCACCTCACGGATTAAGCGATATTCTCTAAATAGTTACTCTTGTCAAATTTCTAAACAAAACCACAGATATTTGCTATTCCCAGAAAATATATAACAAAAGTTTTTGGGTTGATTTTGGACTCTTGGTCATGAAACATGAATGTCTGAATGTCACCCCTTAATGTTTTTGAAGCAAGGGCTTAAAGCATGGTGGGTTTTCACTGTATCTTCTTCTTTCTTTCTGTATTCTCCAACTATTGGATGCCACACCAAATAGTTTCATCACATTATATTTTTGCAGGGCGTCCACTCCCCTTCAAAACCAGCATGTTATATACAAACCATTAAATGGTCAATATTGTCAGTGATTGGTCATTACAGCCCTTCACAAAATAGGCCATGTTGTATTCATCTCACATTTTCTTCCCTGCACTTTTCCTGCCATTTTCTTATTTCTAATACCTTGAAATCACCAGACCATTATTAAAGTTGTAATATGCTAATGGAGATGGCAATAAAGGGTAGAATCAATATATGAAAATAGGGCAGCTCACCGTCTCAGTGCCCGCTAAGGCACCCCGACCTCTAAATTGTGACCTTTGCATGACTAATCCTCTCATTATGTTCATCCGTTCCCCCTAATCCCTCCATCCCTCGGTCTTGTCCGTCTGTCCAGGTATCTGCTGCCAGTGACCTCCCAGTTCATCATGAAGTGGCCTTCGTCCAGCTTTGGCCGCATCTCGTCGGCCGTGCCACGCTCCCGCAGCCTTTTTGCCGCTAGGATGGGCCACTTCTGAGGTCACAGTGGCAACCCTTGCTTCTGACACCTCGCCTTTTGACCTCAACCTCCCACGATTGACTCCCTCCTCGCCAAACCCAGATTTGTGCAATCCCATCTTGGACCTGAACACAGAGCAGCTCTGGACGCCGGGTGGGGCCTCACACTACAATTCAGTCTCCTTGTGGAAGAATAGAACCAAGCAAGGCTGGATGACTTTGGATAAATAAAAGGGCGTTTCTCAGCTTGGCTTAGTTCAGCCCTGCTCAGACCAGCAGACCAGAGGTATCCTCACCCCGTCTTTTACCCCAGTGAACAAGACAATGATTCTTTTCATTGTAACTGCTGTATTATACTCACTGTACAGTTTCAAGTCATGGTACTGTAAAAGGAAAGAATAACAAATACTAAACAATGCAAGGTTTATTTCTTTATTTCTTATTGTATGTATTTATTTGTTTTTGTTAGTTATTCCGGGAATGCAATGAACGCTGATGCAGTATGCTGGTATGGATT
The DNA here is from genome assembly GCF_902148845.1 of Salarias fasciatus. Lineage (NCBI taxonomy): Eukaryota > Metazoa > Chordata > Actinopteri > Blenniiformes > Blenniidae > Salarias > Salarias fasciatus. Next base: position 15,858,536 of record NC_043766.1, on the reverse strand, counting down.
AGTATCAACAAAGCCACCCTTCATTTACAAACTAAAATTGGATGTAATATTGCCTTTTTTTGCTGTCTGCAATAAGTCATTTTATTAAGTAAGTAAAAATAAATTTAAAGTTTTTTAATGACCATTTCATGTTGTAGTTTTTGTAGTTTTGTGTAAACGCCAGAAAAGTGGAGCACGGACCACTCTTGAATGATGATGCTGTGTGCGTCAATTGTGTGAGGAACTATTAGGCAACACAATGTTTAGAATGTCAGTGTAGAAAAAGACAAGTGTCTTAGAGGAGGAGCTGACTTGATGCCACATCTAAAGCCCATTCTACACCGGATGCGTTGCGTGTTCGTTGCAGCTCCGTCATGTCACGCTGGAGTTGCCACACGGAATATCCCCCATTGGAATTAACAGCTGTTTTTTCACTGGATGCGGTTTACTTGCTGCATGCTGCAACTGAGCGGCAGCGAGTCTATTTTCTCTGCATGCTGCAGCCAACATGCACGGTAGTGGAGGAAGAATATATGCTTAAACAAATAAAATGCAGCCTGAGGTCCTTGATCTACATCGTTAAAACACGGACTACTATCCAAGTGTTCCGTCTTCATTTCTTCCAAACACAACAATAATACGGACTCAGGTATCCTTTTAACAATTTGCTCCGAACTAAGAATCAGCTGTTCGCTATTCGATGAGTCTGAACATCTACTATGATACCCACAGCGCCTTGCATCTGTCTGCAGTACAGCAGCTCTAGTAATTCTAAATACATCAATACATCGTATTTGTTGATGAAAATAAAAAATCTCCGCAACGCAGGCATGTGCAACTGGTAATGACTGTGGAGGATACGATGCAATGGAGACACAATGCATTCGGTGTAAAATGGGGATTGGACTGTAACCTGTCAGAGAGCACCCACCAGTTCCTAATATGCACTAATGACACAATGAGAGAAAGAGGCTGCACATTAGTCGTGTTTGCATGCTTGATTTTAGTCCCTTTAGACCCAGATGTAGTGGTTAGATGGAGGACATGCATTTGGAATATACTTGAAGTTTTGTGTTGTCATTAATTACCGTGTCTTTGTGTCGGCTGCACTCTTGAAGGAGACACTTTTGCATTTGTCAAACCGAGTATGGCTGTTTTACGGTTATCCAGGATGTGTTGCACGTTACAGAGATTGTTGAGCACATTGAATGACTTGGCTCACCAGCTCAAATGTACTATACTGTAAACGCAGTGAAGTTGCCTGAGATGAGCAGCCGCAGCCTTTTTCCCACCAAGTGCAGGGTTTTCACGGGTGTGCCAGTAATTAGCACATCTAATCCATGTGTTCAGTTCTGTTCTTGTTTAGTACGTCATAAACTCCTATAGGACCTCAGATAAACAAGTAAAATGTTGATAGGGAGAAAGACAGTGTTACATGTTTTGTCATTTAACCACTCTGTTTACTACTCCATGAGATTATAACATTTTTAAAGGTGACCGTTTGACACATTGCAATGTGCAATTTACAGTGGTGTAGCAGCAAAGCAGTGACAGATCTGCTCTGACTGAATTCTCCCCAAAAGCTGAACATCAATTCACAAATGCCAAATATTTTTTTTTTTTTTTTTTTTTGTTTCTGCCTGATTTTGATCGTGTTATTTAAGAGTGGTAATTTTTCATTTGAAGTATGAGATTTATAATTTTACATAGCAATAAAATGTTTCAACAAACAGTGTCATCTGTTTTCTTTTTCAATTTAATTTCCATTGTTGTAAAATTAAGTTTTGTTCTGTATTTATTTTGTGACAGCGGCAAAAGACGATCGATCCCATTTGCTCTTGTCCTGAGACCAGCCCAAGTAATACAGACTGAGGTAACACACTGAGGTTTAAATTGCTGAGTGGGATTAACACACCTATGGTACCTCTCATTGTTTACATGTCGCACTTTGTTATTCTTTAGTTATGTTTTGGTCAGTCTTGCATTTAAATTTTTGTTTCCATACACACCTGCTGAGATAAATCACTTGCAGGCGTTAACCCACTTTTCAATGAAGTGAAATTAGACTGAATACAGAAAGTTCCAGCTCTCAGCAGGGTGTTGCTGTGAGGCGGCAACATTAACTAGTGGGGGCCAATCTTGAAATAAGATGGTAATAAAATTGAGACCGATTACAATGATAAAGTTTCTCTTTTTTTTTTCTTAACAACGCCACAGAATCCACTTGACGTGTCTTTTAAGAAAAGCTTGAGGGAGTGAAGAAAACAGATTTTAGAGGGAACAAGTGATGTGCCATGAGAAAACAAGCTGACCTTGAGAGCTGATTTCTTGTGTTGAACTGGGAGAGCTCACTCTCCAAAAAAAAAAAAAAAAAAAAAAAAGAAACGGTCCACACAGATGACGTGTTGATAGCAAGCTGCGAGCGCTCTGAAGGGAAGCAGGATGGGAGGAAAAAAAGTTTTTGCAGTGTGTATAGGCACTAACTGTAAACACCATAAGGAGGCTTTCATGAAAATAGTGAAAGAAATTGCTTGCTAAAACATAATCATGAACTACTAAACAAACATGATGTACTAAGAAGTTCACTGCTGTGGAGTCTGTTGCAAACAATAAACTAGCAAACACTGCTATTTACTACAATCCTAATGAAGTTTTAAGGCTGCCTGGTTTGTGCTAGCAGTGCTATCACATAAACATAGGTCCAAAAATTGTCCAACCTCATTTGAAGTTCAAAACATGAATAAATATGAGATAAAAAAAATAACACAATATTTTAATCCGGGTCAAGTCAAAGATGAACAAAAGTTAATTAACCCAGTGAGCACCCGCTGTATTCAAGCCTCTATTATAAATCCAGACATAATTGAACAGTGAGACAAAGAAGCTCATGCTGCTCATCGCTTTGCGAGGGGCCTGGGTGGGCTCCAGGATCAAAACTTGGAGATTGGAGCCCACTGACAATTTGAACCCAGTATTCAGAGCTCGCAGAACTGTCTTGTAGTGACGTTTTCAGCCATAATGTATGCTCTTCAGAATATGTGGAGCAAACAGATCTACAAGAAAAAAATTACTGAAATCAGTGAGAGCGAGAGAAAAAAGCCACCCCGAAAAAGAAAAGGAAAAAGTATAAATGCTTTGTCAAGCAGGTTAATAGACCAAGGCTTAAACAATTTTCTCCATCATGTATTGTTCATATTAAAGTAATAATCGTCAGCTTTCACAAACTGGTACCAAATCCACAGCATCAAATCCCAGTCTGACAGAACCAGGTAAGGAAATCCGAAGACGGTTTGCACACTTCTTGCTAATACAATTGATGTGTCCTAAAACAAAGGAAAAACATTAAGCATATGTCTTGTCAATCTTGTCAACAATCTGGAGCACTCAGCAAAGAAAACATTTTTAATTTGGGAACAAAATAATTTTTCACATGGATTCAGGTATGCTCTGATGGCTTGTCCATAGCCTGCCACTTGCTTATAAGGGAATAATATGGATGAAAAACCTGGTTCACCTCCTTCATCCCTGTGCAGAATGCAGATTCAGGACTTCACACAGATTTGAAATGCTGGCTTTCACTCAACCGCCTTGAACCTTTCCACGCAAGGGGTTGAAAGAAGATAGAAGAGGATCACCTCCAGGTGGCACAGTGACACAGTGCTTAGCCCTCTTGCCTCACAGTGAGAGGACAGTGGGTTCAAACACTGGCCAGGCCTTTCTGTATGGAGTTTGCATGTTCTCCGAATGAGTGTGAGTTTCCTCCAGGTACTCTGGATTCCTCCCAAGATCCAAAAACAAGCATGTGAAGCTGATTAACCCTAAATTGGTGGCATGGATGTGAGTGTGTCTTGTTGTATGTCTCTGTGTTTGCCCTGTGATGGACTGGCAACATGTCCAGGATGGATCCCGCCCTTGCCCCTGCTACGCTGAATAGGATGTAAGTGATGCAGAAGATGGATGGTTGGAGGACTGTCTCCATTGTGGCAATCCCAAAAAACTTGGCTGATGGACAGATGAAGAATTCTGTACTCACGTCATCTTTGGCAGGTGACTAGGTGTAGAAATGCCAATTTTATTGAGGGTGACCCTCCAAAAAATGGCTAGTAGACAGTAGAACTTGAACTTGAAGAGAACTGTTGAAAGACAGTTTGCACAATCACATACCCTGTATCTCATCAACTATATGTTTGGTTGAAGGACCTGCCAAGCTCGAAGTACTGAGCTGTAAAATGCAGTCAGTCCAGTGAGATCCTCCAATTTCATCAGAAAGAACTGCTGGTTGTAGCAAAGCCACCCAACTCTTTTCAGCAACAGACATGCAATTTCCATCCATCCTGACCTGCAGCTGCAGAGCAGCCTCTATGAGAGAGGAGTCTGAGGCTTCAGAGCTTTGACAGGATGTGACTATTAGTCTCTGCCCCCTTCAGCCATAGGCAGATACAGAGCTGCTGCTTGAGTGTTTGCCAGACCAGAAAAAGGTCAAAATGCTCCCCTACACCTCTTTTTTTTATCATATCTCCTTCCGATGTCAGCATAGTTATTCCCTGCCATAGAGTCAAAACAAACAAGTTATTGGCAACCAAAACTCTTTCCCTATATGACAACTGGAGGCAACCATAAACAACTTGACTGTCACAGCCCTGGCCATATCACCTGTATATGTTTGTGTGGAGTGTTTGCTGTCTGTGTTACAATAAGTGCTCAGTGTGTTGTAAATCTGTGTGTGAGTGACTGACTGCTTTTGTCTCTGTATTGATCTTTGTGTCTTGTTTCAGAGGAAGAACGAACTGTTGGAGGCACTCCATCAGCTGGAAGATTAGCACCCTGCCTTCAGAACAGACCCAACTTCTTCAGGCAGCGGCACATTCTAACTGACAGCGGCTAATCTTCTTCCCCTTGCCCTCAAAATTTAGGAAATGTGTTAGTTTTGTGTCTTTGAGTAGTGTTGGAATTGTTTTGGGGCTATTGTGAGGATAGTGTTTGAATCTTTCTTTTGAGTGGACTGTTTTTTTCTTTGGTATTGTAGCAGTGAAGAAAGGTGAATAAGTCAAGTTGACTGTCTTGATTTGCTGATGCTGTTGTGTTAGACATCCTACTCAGTGTGCTCACACTTCCTCCTGTTTAACCCACATTCGTAATGCACCACACCTCCTTACTTCCACCTGTACAACAAAAACTCTGCCACTTCTAATGTGAGGTCTCTCGCAGTGCAAACCATAGTGTCCAATTCTTTCTTCTGGTTTTGTTGAACTGCAGAGTTGGGTTTAGTTTATATTGTTTGGTTTGATTCATTTTAGGGTAAGATTAATTTAGTAGTTCATTAAATTAATTAAAGTATCTGTTTATTCAGTTATTTATTTTCACCGTGCGGTATTTGGTCACAATTGTTGTTAAGACTGCACAGCTGTAAATAACGGCACTATTCTTTTAGTGAAAAACCTTGTTCACATGTAGTTTTGTGGACTGGAGAAACATTTATGCTCTGCATCTGACCTTCGAGACAGGCTCTTAACATTGACATACAATTTAACCTTTGACACCTGACAAGTTGTTTTTGTTATAACTCCCTGAGTTCAAAGAAATGCCCCCAATACTTAAAGCTCTTCCCTCCTCCACTAAATATTTTCAGGCAGAAAGAAGACTTCTTTAGTTCTTCCATGGTCAAATATCCTGCCCACTCTAAAAATGATCCATACAGAAATGGGCAATTCATCACAAAAAAATAAGCATAATGTAAATAGTAAATATCTTAACTCAGTCTCAAAGCACTGATATTATATGCATATGAAGATACAATCAGGCAGCAAGGCATATCTTCAAAACTTGGTGAAGGAAATCCCATCAAACCAGCCTCTCCACCTCCACAGATAAGGTCCAACTGTAAAGCCGAAAGCCCCGAGACTGGACTACTCTGACCCATTTGGTGACTCCATATAATAAAGTATAGTCCACTTTAAAAATCCCTCTTCACAACCAAAATCCCTTGAAAAAAAATAGGGGATTCCACACTATCAAAACACTTTTCCAACTCTAAGGAAGTCTTACTGTTTTTGCTCTACGTTCTCTGTCCTTTATCTAGAATCGCTGACAGTGGGACTGGATTTTTGATCTGTGCCTCCTGCCCCACCAAGTCTGTGTGGCTTGCTTTCTGAAGACAATTTGTTTGTTTGCTTGTTTCCCTCTGTCTGTTTTTAATTTTCTTCCTTTTTATCCTCTAATCCCTACCTTGTTCTCCCTGACCCTAGTTCTGCTGATGTTTTCTTCATAAAAGGGTGTTTTTCCTTTTTACTTTTTATCCATTTTACTCATGCAGAAGAGATTCTACATGCGATTTTTCCTCAGTGAAAATACTTCTTTCTCTGCAAACATTTTCAGATGACTTTGTTGTGATTGGTGTCTCATAATCTTTTGGGGCTGCCAAAGATTCATGAAGGGTTGCAAAGCCTTCTTGAATTCTTGAAGTTGTTTTATGCCTTAGAAATGGGTTAGTTAGCGTTTAATTAATCTATGATGCAAAATTACAAAGTGTCATTTAAATGAAAAAAATTTATAGTTTTAGAACTTTTCGAAGCAGTTTTAAAGATTGCCAGAATATGGGCTTGCTGAATGAGAACGTCCAATCTGCAGGTACACAGTGGTACCAAAGTAATTTTGAGGAGAAAAACAGTGGTAGCGCCATGGGCCAAAGACAAAGATGGATCCATCAAAAAGTAAAATATAAACAACAACACAAAAACAAATAAAAAAAATTATTGGGTACCAATAGCGTTATATAGAATATGACTTCATACAAACAATGGACACTAAACTCCCTGAGACGATGTATAAGCCCAAAGAGTTCATCTTCAGAAAAACAGAACTCATTGTTTCAAAATATGAAGAAATGATTATTATGGATTTCAAATATAGTGCCCCCCAACCTCCCTACTAACACACATGCACCAAAACAAATACAGGAATCATTACATCATTCCAAATCTTTACTTAAAAAAAAAAAAAAAAAAAGTCAGTTTTTGTATTTTTTGTTATGTTCTGATTTTTTAAGTGTTCATTTTCAGACTCTTAACTATCCCAGTAGGTGTGATGTTGTGACTTATGACTGAACATACAAAAATACAGTTTTGGCAACTTCACAGCCTCAAAGAAAACAAAGCCTTGCACACCCTCCTGTAAACTGTGGCGCCACCAGAGGGAGGTTTGGACCACAGGTTGGGAACCACTGCCTTAAAAAACACCTAGTATGTACGTCTCACACAAACTCCCCAAATTTATGGAGCTTATTAGAGAAGACCAGTGGAACATGGGACATGTTAACCCCCCCCCCCCCCCCCCCCCCCTCAAAAAAAAAAAAAAAATGTTAAATCGTAGATCAGTCTGAAGTTAAATATAAAAATTCACTTATCCAAGACCATATTTACTTTATGAATAAGACCACTATCTTCCCCCACAGAACAGAAAACTGACCCTCAAAATCATTTTGTTGTTGAAAGTCAGCCGACTGTCCACCATGAGTAGAAGTGCTCCGCTGCAAGCCAAAATTTTAACACTGATGCCATGTCCAGACAACCAGTTTATTTTTATCAGCCAAATATAGTCCTTTTTCACACCTGCAGTCCTGGGGTTGAAGACAGACTTTGGTGTTTGGTTGAGGAAAGGGACTCCTGACAGGTATTGGCAAGCCGAACGGGCTGTAGCAGCAGCAGAGTAAAAACTGTGGCATGGGAGAAATTCAGGGAGGCCATGGAGTATGAGTTCTGGGCCAACCATCTGGCAGCTCAGGCGAGGTCAGAGGGCTCTCTCTCTCACACTGTGCTCTTAAAACGGGGATATCCTTTGACCTCAAGTGAGGATATCACCTGGAGTTGAAGAGAGCACCTTAAGTAACTCCTAAATACAGGGGACATCCCTCTGTAGAAAGATGCAGGGTTGGAGGTTTTTGATGTGTTCTCAGTCAAGAATGTCCTTGGTGTGTAGGCCCCAGGGGTGGATGAGATTGACCTGGAGAGGCTTAAGGTGCTGGATACCGTCAGCTGTCTTGTTTGATTTACCTCTGCTGTGTCGCATGGACCTCGGGCACCGTGCCTTTCTACTGGCACACCGGTGGCTATTGAAAAGAAAATGGACTGGAGTGTGTGTGCCAACTATTGGATATGTATATATATATATATATATGCGTGTGTGTGTGTGTGTGTATATATGTATGTATATACATATACAGTATGTATATGTGTGTGTGTGTGTGTATATATATATATATATATATATATATATATATATATATATATATATATATATATATATATATATATAAAATGTACATTTATTAGTGTTGCACCAATACTGATATCAGTATCGGCGAGTACTAACAAGTAACGCGCCAATGCCATTTACTGATTCTTGTATTGCACTTGAACACAGGGCTGTGTGTTTTCTCCTGGGATTCTCTCTCTGACATTCACTGCTGTGTTCAGCGAATGATAGCAATGATTTTACATCCCAGTGAGGATGCGGTTCTTGTTCCGGAGGTGGACCTGAGGCTCAAGCGGAGAAAAGGAGTTTTATTAGTATCATGAGTCTTTGTGAGATGAAGCTGCAGTCCAGCCGCAGGAGCAGACTGGGTTGGGAGTTTAACTGAGTTCTCAGTGAATTGAAGAAATCAACCGAAGTTCCAAGAGCAAGAGGGGCAGAGCGTCGGGCGGTTGAGGTGGGTAACACGAGCTGACTGGATATATGCTGACTGGAGGTACAGGTCCAGGCTGACGGCCTCGTTCCACAAAATACGTGTCGCTCCGCTCCGCCGTCTGCAGCAGATACGTTGGTATTTTAATCAATCAGCATTGTTCCACAGCCTCTGCTCCGCGGTTCAAGTATGTACTGCTCGGCCCCCGTAGTCAGGATCATGCAGTGTGGTGTGTCCTGGTCGACGGTAACACCAGGAGAGATGGCGGTACTGCAACTGTTGAGATGCAAGTTGCCGAAAAACCTCAAAGAAGAAGAAGGTTCCCACAACGGTGCAGTATATATACACAGTACAATGGACAGAGAAGTAAATGTTTTTAACTGTGAAATAGCACATAATGAAAACTTGAAAAATGTGTAAACTAATGATTTTTTTTTCTTTAACTGTGAAAAGGTGTTAAGATTAATAACTATGCAAAGGTTACCAATGGTTGCATTGCTCTTACTCCTCCACAGCAATTAGAGGATGTGAGAAAATAAAGCATGGAAGACCTGTTTACATAAAAGAGATTCATAGATGGAGGTGTGATTTTGGTATTCTTAAAAGAGTTTGGACTATATACTAATTTCCAGCTGTTCAGATCAGCTTTAACACACAACATAATTGTGCCTGGATTGCGGAACTATCCATCCGTCCGTCCATCAATCCATCTTCTCTAGTGCCTTATCCAGTTCAGGGTCACAGGAGCATCGAAGACAGTTCCACCTAACTAATGGGGGAGGTGTCAGGTGTCTGTCTGTACCATCCCATCACCGTGAAATCTATCTTGTCATTTTTCTCCATCTCACCGGTGTCTGCATGTGTGCTTGTGACATGTGGTTGTGTGTCTGCTGCTCCTGGGTGTGTTTCCAATCATCCTTCCTCCGTACATCTAATTACTCTCATGGGGTTCACCTGTGTTCCTCCCTACCTAATAACAATAATTAATGATATTAATGCATTTATTTCCCTTTACAGGGAAGCTAAAAACAATGAAAGAAACAGGTAAAAAAAAAAAAAACAAACAAACAAACAAAAAAAACCTTAATCATAAATCTCAAAATCTTATTCTTAATCTTAAACTTTAACTGCTTTCTCCTCATGTCTCACTGCCAGATCATCTTGTGCAGTGTACCCCCATGTCTTTGGGCTCCATCATCATTTAGTGTTTCCCCTCTTGTTACCCCTTGGACTATTGAACTTTGGCTTTCATTTGCAATTATGTTTTTTTTTGTGCTGTGCCTTTGTGCCTCTGTCTTGCACTTTTGAAAACACATTCTGGCAAACTCTAAATCGCGTCAAGTCTGCTTTGGGGTCTGAGCCTTGGCAGAAGGCAGGGTACAGTCTGGACACCTTGATAGTCCATCAACAAATTTGCTTAAAGAAAAATCCCATAGTACTTTAAACAAAGCGATTATAGGATCTTCATGATCTTGACTTAATTGATGTTAAAACATGAATATATGCCTATTTCTGTCTGTGCAGTAAAGACTGTCAAGTTTTGAAGACAGGCTTATTTTCCCAAATCTGGCTTTAATAACCAGCAACAAAATCAAGTTAAAAGAGTTCAAAGGCTGACCAGTTTCTGCTGACACTGGTGAGTTTCAGTTTGGTTCCTTGATTCTATAGAGGATATATTCCTACTAAGCTGTGAGGGTATCCTCATATGGGGCAGACCAGCCAGGGTGCAAAGGTGCTCTCACCTTCAGAAAATCTCTCAGTCTTTGAGCATTTTAAGTTTAGTTAGTCGTCCCTGTTATCTGAAGACATGGAGGGCACTAGAGTGCAAGCACCAGACTTCAGAGTCTGTGTTGTAAAACTATTGTTTTGAGAGTGAGATTAAGGTCAGGCTTTTTGCCAGCATAGTTGGCAAGAAGTAGGGTGTTTCCTTCTAAAGCCACACAAAGGCTGTTGCAAGAAAATTTCTTGCCCATATTGTCTTTGTAACAAGTGTGTTGGACTTTGTCTATGTTGAAAATCCTTAAAAAGTAGAGAGGTGATGTTATTCTTGAATGTGCATGATTTCCATCTCAGCAACAAGATGCTGCTGCTTCTTGGGTCATCTGTCTCAGTCCATTCCACCAGATGCCCTTCTCAGTTTTCAACAAATTTATAACAAACACAGAGTTCATTATCCTAAGCAGAGAGTGAAGACATGACTGTTATGCAGTAAAATCAAAATTTCAACTAAATAAAAGTCGCATTAATTTCCCACAACTGGGATAAGGATTCTTGATTTGCCATAGACACTAACACATGAAAAAAAAAAAAAGAAAATCTGTAATAGCATCTTCACAATGTCAAAGAAAGAGAAAGTAAAATATAGCTTATTTAAAACAAAAGTTATGGATGCAACTACGGTTCTATGAATCCCGGATGACTGCCAGATGCGGTGCTGAAAGCACTGGAATGAAGTATGAAAGCTTAGTCACGAGGGATCCCAGGAACCCATCTCACTGAGATGCCTCTGCAGGGCCTAAAACCTGGAAACGGTGCCAGGTGTCGCCCAGGAGGAGACAGCACATAGTTCTTCCAGGGACACACCCTTCAGGGCGGCCCATGACATGGACACTGCCCCGGTGGAGTGGCAGCGCACACCTAGGGGGAAGTAGGCCAGCCAGCAGCTTGATGGGAATGCTGAAGGGAGTCCACAACCCAGTGGGACAGGCACTGCTTAGAGAAAGCAGAGCCCTTATTAGGGCCTCTGTAGCAGACAAACAGCTGTTCAGATGTCTGCACATCTGCTGTAACAGCCATGTAGCCCCTCAGAGCTCTGACTGGGCACAAGAGCTCCAGTGGGCCCCCCAGATTGCCTGATGGGGGTTCATATCGAGCAAGTCTTATAGGCTGGTTGGCTCGCAGACCCGACAACACCTTCGGAAGAAAAGCGGCATTCGGCCACATAGTGATGCCCGCACCATCCGGATGCCATCTGAGCAATGCTGGGTTAATGAACAGAGTGTACAACTCACCCACACGCTTCGCCATGGTAATGGCCAGTAGGAAAGCAGTCTTGCATGACACCCACTGCAGCTCCGCCGGTGTCAAGAGCTCAAAAGTCGGCTGACACGATCTCTCCAGGACCAAATGTAGATTCTGGGCTGGAGCTCCAAAAGGGACTGCAAAAGCTCCAGGACCACAGGCACTGGGCAAAGCACCAGGCCCTCCCTACGGCTGTTGCACCACTGTGCAAACAAATTCCACCTATTGTCATGCTGCAGTCTGGTCGATGGCGCCCGAGCATTCAAGATGATCCGCCTGACAGTCTCTGTAAACCTGCTCAGCAGTGACTCAGGCCCCTCAGTTGCCAGACATATAGACAGATGGTGAGGGCAGGGGTCCCAAATCCTGTCCCTGTGCTGAGACAGCACATCCCTCCTGCTGGGGAGGCTCCATGGTCCACTGCAGTCTAGCTTGCTCAGCAAGGGAAACCAAGCCCATGCTGGCCAGTAAGGGACCACCAGCGGCAGCATGTGATCCTCCTGAAGAACCCTCAGGAGCATTAGCCAAAGCAGAGGGAGTGGTGGATGATGAAGATGGATGATGATGGATGAGTGGGCATGATGAAGGCCCCGCGGCCAGGAGTGCGGCAGCGCGTCCTGGCCCAGAGGGCTGGAGGCTTTTCCCAGGGAGAACCAAAATGGGCAGTGGAAGGACTCCTCTGAGGCAAAGAGGTTGACCTCGGCCCTGTCGAAATACTAGGAGGTTGAGCGTACCACCTCTGGGTGAAGGTGCCATTCCCCTGATGGGGGACTCCAATGGGAGAAGGAGTCTGTCAGCTGATTGAGGTCCCCCAGTAGGTACACTGCCCACGGGCTGGCCAGACAGGGGCCAGCCTACCAGAGTAGCAGCTGAGAAACCTGCAGCAGCCAAGCAGACCTGATGCCGCCCTGGTGGTTGATATAGAAGACGGCCGAGGTGTTGTCTGACTGCAGGACCATATGCCATCCCCTCAGATACGGCAGGAAGTGTCTGAGTGCCGGATGCACGACCTGCAGCTGATGTGATCTACACTGTCTAGTACAGACCACCACCCCCACACTGTTCTGCACTGCCAGACAGCACCCCACCCCATGAGACTGGCATCCTTGGTGACGGTCTCGTGGTTGGCTGGGGTGGCACCCAATGGGATGCCCCGTGATAACCGAGCTCTGTCCTCACCACACCCACACTGAGCCTCCAGGTGCGATGCACTTGGCAGCCAAGTGGAAGCTGTTCAGCCACCTCTGCAGGGGACGGAATGACAGCAGGCCCAGTGGGACCACCGTCGTTAGTGAAGTCAGCTTCCCCAGTAGCTGCAGGAAAGAGCCGTATCACAAGGCCCCTCAAGGTTCCTCCAGAACAAGTTGAGGAAGTGGAGAACATCGTCCACCCTGCGAGAGGAAGGCCGATCCCTCATGACCGTGGTATCCAAGTTCACTCCAATAAAGGTTATTCTCTGGGCAGGAAGTAGGCATGACTTTGGGAGGTTAAGCCTGAGGCCCAACAGCTCCACATGGGCAGGGAGCAGGGAAGTATCCTGGGCCAGCTGTGCCCGCGACACTGCGCAAACCAGCCAGTTGTCCAGGTATGGGAGCACTGCCATACCCTGCACCTGCAGGGGGGTTTATATAATACCTGCCAATGGAAAATCACTATTACACTTTCCAGTCAGAGATCGTAGACAGCCTCTCCATCGATACACAGAAGGAAATTTTTCATCAGCTTAACTTCATCTGTACCACCACCCAATCCTAATTTAATTTAATTAAAAATAGCTAAGAAAAAGAATATCACTGAACCGGGGAAGGGGGGGGGGGGGGAGACAAAAAAAACCCCAACATGTATATAGCACAATTTTACTAATACATAAAACATCACAAATGAATTTCTGAGTCCCTGTGGCTTTATTGACTTACTGGGTGGAGATAGATGCTTAGTATGGTTTGACAGACCAGGACACATGGAGGTATGTGTGCTTCCTCTTCCGTCTTTTCTATTCCACAATTCCTTCCCTCTTTCCTTGGTCCTACAGTGATCCTGTTTCAGGAGGGTTTGTCTCCTCCGTGTCCTTTGGCTTTATGACCTGTTGAATTGTGCATGAGAGAGGATCTGGTATGGTACAGGAAGTGACCAAACAGCGGTCCATTTTGGATACTTCATGGCCCAGGAAATGTACGTGGATGGTATTGTAGGTGCCTTGTACCTTGCTAGGGTTGAATGGGGTGGGACTTTTGTGGGTTTTTGAGTTGTTTGTGTGTGTGTGTGTGTGTGTGTGTGTGTACTGTTCACACAGGATCTGGTTTGGTGGCTCTTTGAGTTGTCTCTCTCCACTCTTGGGCCTGTGGTGTTTGTATCTGATTGGTTAGTTAGTTACTAACACACATGCTTCACCTGAAGAAACAACTGCTATCAGGAAACATGAAAAACAAATGCATTTTAACTGAAGAAACCATGTCATGATTCTATCCATTACCATCTGGGATGGCTGGTATAAATTGGCTAGCAGGGCTAAGCCCTCCCAGCACAAAAAGACTGCTAATACAAAAAAGATAAGAAAATTATTTTTTTAATAACTTACAACAGATTGTTTTAAGTTTAGATAAAACCAAAGGTAGCAACAGCACCAGTCAAAAGGAAAATATAGAATATCTCTAAATTGGCTGATTTTTTAAAGCCCCAGCAGATACATTCATTTCCTTCTTGTAAGTGATTGACAGGTGTCATGTCCCGTCCCCCGTCTCTTACTGAGCATTTTGGGCTAACTTCAGTTAGCCCACAGGCCACTGACTTTTCACCAATAGCGGCGATTTAACGCAGCGGTGCTGCTATTTGGGCCAGAGTTGGGAAGGAGGGAGAAAAACTTCAGCTATGGCGGGCATTAGCATGAATGAGGTGGACTATTTGCTTTGGATAATCCAATTATTTAGACTGATTGAATGCACTTGCCACGCTGTCTATCAAGATGGACTTCATCCAAAAATTACCAGACTTCAACGATATGGTGATTAACCTGTTTGGGTCACAGAAAGGCGTCAATGTGAGCTTCTTTTCAAATAAGGTAGGCCCATGTCGACCTGTTAAAGGACTGTGACGCCTTGTTTTTGCTGAGGTTAGCTGTTGTACTGAAGGCGTGTTTGGCACTACATGTCACCAGACAGTTGTAATAAGAGAGTTGCAGCAGGCTATCTATGGGCAGTCGTTGAAATTGGGTTGGAACACATCTGTAGTGCGTAGCCTGATTTACGGTTCTCCGTCACGGCGACGCCGTACCTACGCCGGCAACCCTACGCCGCAATCCTATGCCATCACTGAGCATATCTTGCTTCTGTGTCAAGGGAATGCCCTCCTCTGCAATTTCACCGCCAAACCGCGGTCAGTGTTTCGTAATCAACAGTCACAACAGCAATGCGGCTTCCGTATCTCCGGCTTACCTAGACAAAGATATCTAGACATAGATATCTAGACACGCGTGCACTTACCGAACATATATCTGCATATATGACATATCTCGCGACACTGGGCTGTCATGGAGGAGTGGCGTGAGCGGACCATGGTGAAATATTGGTGAAACTAATGAGTTTTTGGATGATAAAAGCTGTTTTAGGAGTGGTGTTACCCATGCCCCATCTGCTAGCCGTATACGGATGTCCGCCCCTCGATTTTGGGTCTAAATTTCTCCCAAAGCACTGTTCGGATCACAAAAGTGTTCGGGGTGAGTATATTGTTCTACTTCATTCTATAAATAAGGTGAAAGCAGCCCAATCACAGCCCTCGACGTTCACGTCACGCGCGTGGTTAGGATTTTTGGGAAGCGTGTGTCAGGCCCTAGCGTAGGGGCTGCGTAGGGGTGGCTGCGTCGACGGCATAGGTCCTGCGTCAGTGCGACGCAGAAGCATACAAAGGCCTTAAATGTGTGCGTGTGTGTGTGACAGAGAGAGAGAGAGAGAGAGAGAGAGAGAGAGAGAGAGAGAAATAACATATAAAACACTCTGTACCAAAAAAGACAGCACAATAACATGATGTCCACATGTGTGAGTCTTCTTGACCAATATACCGAGGTTACAGCTGCCATGCTGCTTCCGTTGGTGTGTGAATGGGTGAATGTGATCAACAGTGTAAATTGCTTTGAGATTGCTGAAGCAGTGGAAAAAGTGTAACTGCATTCCATTTACCATAAAAAATGTCCATGAATTAATCAAACTGGCTAAATCACCCATTTTTAGGACCAAGGATTCAGGGTATTTTTATATTTTTATGTTAAAAGTCATACCAGAACATTTACATGCTTATTCATTCATCAAGCTTCCACACCACTTTAGTCAATATTGAAGTCACAAAGTGCTAATTTAGATCCCAGTCGGCTTTGGGTGAAGGCAGGCGGTACTCTATACACACCATCTATCCATCGCAGACACTCACATGTGAGAAACAAAAATATGCATGTCACAAAAACAGATATTTACCTAGCCCCTAACTAGCCCCTTTATACATTGCTGCTTGTGCGTTGGAGATTTTTCACAAAAAATCAAAAGGCTGCATAAAGCTTAAACAAAGTATTCAGTTGTTGCCTTGCATTATTTCTTTTGAAAATAATATTTTACAATAACAGTCTTTTTGCTTAAATTAATGAATACCTTTCACTTTAGCTGGTTCAGCGGTATCCGCACAGCTGAGAGCTGTCCACTGCAAATATTGGTTTGTAGGCTGAGCAGCAAACTAACTGCTCTGCCGCAGCATGTTCAACATCATGGAAATGTACAAGTAAATGCCACTTGGAACGGGTTTGATGCTGCCTGGTCATTGCTCTTCAATAACACACCGTCTGGTTGTAGAGTACATGGACATAGTGCAGGCTTCTCGGCTTCATCTCTCCCTCCCGGGTGTCACATCGGCAATCTGGCTCTTCAGCAGCTGCTGCCAGTCAAACACACACACACCAACACACACTAACATATACCCCTCCAGTCAGCCAAGAGGGAAGCGACAGCTCCTCATAGACCATCCTTCTTTCAATAATGCAACACTGTCAACATCAGACCCGAATCACACTCCATTTTAAAAGGCAGATATGGATGGGAAATTTTAAATTATTGTTGGTACTGAAGAAAGTAATGGATTAATAATTAATGGGCTATTTCAGATGTTGGTGGCTTATGGACCATTTTCCCTTTCTACTACCCGGCCCTGTGAAATGAACTCCCAATTTGTTGATGGGAGGACAGTCACTCTTGAAAACAGACATCAAATGAAATTACTCTGTAAGTATTGGTCAGCATTTAAGAAAGTGATAAATATTTGTTATTTTTTAAAAAAAATCCTGAATATCTTCTACGAACATCATTCATTTAAACCCTTATATGTCTCTTTGAGTGTGTTTTCAAGTATGTTACTAGTAGTAGACATGCCGGAATAATGATGAAAGTTGCAAAGCTCTGAGGCTATCTGTGTTAACCTCTGAGTGATATCACATTTCACAGTGGAGGCCCCAATGGACAGGTGGCACTTGTGACCTGTCACTCGCCTCAGAAATGAGGCTGTGTGCCCAGCAGCCCTTGTTTGTAGCAACCTGCACTGATATGTGTGCTGTCATGAATGACTTGAAGGCCATGGCTAAACAGAGGGAGAAAAGGGGTAAATTCCAAACAAAGAACATTCATTCAAGCACAAAGCATTGAACAAAGCATGACATAAGTATAACGAAGTAACTTTTATTTCTCGCTAGTGCAGGAAATGTGCATGCTGTTATTAAGCGAAGGGAAAACAAGCAAATGAAATGTGCTCTTGTGCTGTAAACCAGAAACTGGATCATAGAGACCTGGTATTTAGCCCCACTGTATTTAAAGCTATGAACATGCCCTGCCAATAGGACGTCCCTGGGGGACTTCTGCTCTGGCTGGCCAGGTAAAAGGACAAGGAGACAAAAGTGAGAGCAGAGCAGACACCTACACATGCAAATCCAACAGCACATGAACTGAAGGGTCGTCGTAGCTTGCACGAGGGAATAGAGTCAGTTTTATTCAGACTCTAATAGAAGCACCTTGTATAGCCTTCATTGCCCTTTCCTCCCCATTCCTCCTTCTTTCTGTCAGCAGAAGAGGGGCAGGCTATGACCTTGAGCCCCTCTGGTCTTTGCTTTGGCCACAACCCTTACAACTGTACCAGAGTACAGGAGCAAAGGCTGTCTGGCATGGCGACCCTGGTGTGCTGTCCAAAAAATATCTCCCCCAGCTATGGGACTGAACTGTTATGTCCTGACCTTTCTACTCATCTCCATCCTTTCAGCCGCTCGATCCTTTTCTCCCTACCTGTTTGAGGGCCAGGAAGCTTTGCAGCCGGTGCCCAGGCCTTTTTTTGAAATAGCAGCACACAGATGACCCAGTTTCAAGGCCTTAAGCCGACCTCTCCAGCTTGGAGAATGAAAAAGCGACTGGGAGCTGTGTAAGAGGTGGATGGTTCAGATGAGATAAGAAAGCACACTCTAGTGCAAAACACAGATGGCCAGGCTTCAAATCTGCTCTTAATCCACTATTTCAAATGACATGGAGGGAAAAGAGCAGCGTAGTTTATTCTGTAATTACGACTGCCTGAGCGAGGTGTCCAGAGCCACGGGTGCCCTCCTTTTCCCTCCTACTGAGGGCTTGAAAGTGGAACCTTTGGTGGGTTGTGTGCTTTCAAATGACAAAAGTGACCTTTCTTATCACACAAATATTGCCTGTGTTTGACACGTTATGTGTGAGTGTGAGGATTATGTGTGTCTCCGACCTACTGTGTATATGTGTAATGACAGCATGGCTGTACTGTACACTGGGTCTCAAAACATTATGACCAGGTCTGCTGTATATGCTTGCTGATTTTATTGCTGGCTGCCAAGAAAGCCTTGACTCGAGAAAGCAGGGGCTCCTTGAGAGCTCTGTGGGTACCCTGTGGTATCTGGCACCAACATGTGGGCAGCAAATCGTTTAAGCCTGTAAGGTATGAGGTCTATCTACGCTACTGAGAGTTATTATAGCTCATTTCCTGTCACAGCTTTGCACTTTCCTCCTGTTTGGTGACTTGTTGGTGGTTATTTGCGTGTTGTTAAGGCGAGGCACCTTGTTGAAGTTGTTCAGGACTATTAGCTCAGTTCACTTATCGAATGTTACAGGAAGCCCCAAAAAAGTGAGTGAGGTCTTTTGCACCCCTGGTTTATCAAACGCAAACTAGATGGGCTTCCACCTATGATCTTCATCCACTTTGTCTCTGCAAAGGTTGTAGATTGCTGGGCCCACCAGAGTCTGGGTGAAATCCATGGCTTACTTTGGACAAGTCACCAGTGCATCACAGGACAAACAGAGAGAAGCAGGCACTCCTCACATTCAGTCCTACAGATAATTCCAAATCACCAATTAACCTGTCAGGACTATCTTTCATTTGTCAGAAGAAGTTTGAGTAGCAAACAACAAAACACCCTCGGACTTAGAATTAGGGTTTTAAATTCTCCCTTCATGGGAAAGGCCAGAAAAGGAGAACATAAAACTCCTCAGAATAGTTTTGAACCTTTGCTTTTCTTGCTTGCTACAGGGCAACTGCACAAACCAATGAAACATTTTCCTGAATTAAAAATTACACAGTTTTAAAATAAAATAAGAAACACATAAAATTATAATGATTTTTTTAATTTTTTTTATGGGAAGACCATTTTTCCCATTGATTACAGTCGTCACAAGCCATCTATCCTGGATAAGTTCAAAAGAAGGCAAAAAAAAAAAAAAAAAAAAAAAAAGTAGGATATTTTGCCTGGTCCTCACAATGTAAAATGACCTTTTTAGGGGTTAAGAATTGTTTTTTTGTTGTTTTTTTTTTTTTGGTTTAGGGTTAAAATTAGGTTTAGTTAGGTTTAGGGTTAGGATTTAGAAAGTGAATTATGTTAATGAGTGTCCTCACAACTGTAGAAAGACAAATGTATGTATGTGTGTGTGTGTGTGTGTGTGTGTGTGTGTGTGTGTGGGTGGGTGTGTGTGGGTGTGTATGTTTAATCAGTTGTCACACCTGCCTCTTTGCTGACATTTGCGTGTGTTTGTGTATTCTCAAAGGGACACACACACACTGACACCCGCTGCCGTGTCTCGTGTGTGGTGTCTTGTTTGCAGCATCTTTGCTCTCAGTGGGGGTCCTGCATGTAACTGACACATAAACCAACATATAAACAAATGCACACACTGAGAACCCTGGACGGCGTTCACTCAGCTCACCCCTCTGCTGTGGGGTTTATCTATTTAGTATATTCATTAATGTTACACTGATGTGGATTTAAGTTTTCACATTGTGGAGAAAAAAAAATCCAAGAGTGGTGTAAAATTATAGTTGTTCATTTTGCAGTTGTGCTAATGTGATCAATCAGTGCATGTGACCTGCTGAGCTGAATCAGACGGATTCAAATGCATTTCATCGTGTTGTCGATATCGTTATTAAATTATAATCTTTACACTTGTGCAGCTCTGAAACATGGAACTTTTACAGTGAACTGAAGTACAAATACAAAATTTCTCCAAAGGTTAAAATATATGGGATGTGTGAAAATAATTCTGTATATAGTCCACGACTTTTCACTTTGTGAACGACCCACTGTAGGAAAGCCTGCATCGCGAAACAATGGGTCTAATCTTTTATTTTCCTTTTTTTTGTATTAAAGAAAACACACACACTTTTGTGTGGTTTGTGGGTATTCTCTGGGCACTCCGTTTTCCTCCCACACTTTAATGACGCATGTGTGAGGTTAATTGGTAGCCCTACATTGCTTGGTTTGAATGTGAGTCTGTGTGGTTGTGTTTCTGTGTTTCTCCTGTGATGGGCTGATGACCCGTCCACAGCGGACTGAGCCCTTGTCCACAGACAGCTGGGATCAGCTTACCCCCCCAAAAATAAATTGTTATCAAAGATGGATGGATGTTTTTTTTTCCTGATCATTAAAATCAAATCTATTTAGGTTTGACCCTTGCTTAATTGATATATACTCATGAGCTACCTTGGTGAAATTGTTTAATTGATCTGCTAAAAGTGCATCAAGCAGCACTGAGTTCTCAGATGACTTTGAACACCTGAGGCACCAGTTTGACGGAGGCAGTGACATCGTCCATTGACTCTTATCTGGCTCCTGCAGAACTGCCTCCACTGCCTGTTTGAAAAACCTCTGCGTCAGTTAATGACCTGTTGTGCGGCGCAAACCCCCTGCTGCTTTGAGGGACACACTCCCTAAAAGCAGCACTCTGTTAGATGCCATCCTCGTCTCACTCAGCTGTTAGCTGAGCTGTTAGCCACTGGTAAACTCACTAGTTTTCAACGATAAGTTCAAACTCAACGTCACAAGGCAGGGCATGATCTCAACTCCTGAGCTGGTGGAAAGGAGATGTAAACACTGTGTGCTTCGAACAGGGCGGGAGCTTTTCAGTGATGGACATGGCAGTTTTGAAACGGAATGTCCATAAGCGGCGAAGCGCCGGCTTGGAGATAATGAGCGGACATTGTTCTGGTAGGTTTGATTTCCGGGTTTGGCGTGGTTGCTTACCCCCCCCAGGCCGCAATTCAATTGCCCGGACAAATGTTGGCCCAAGACCAGATCAAGTTGCCGACCCTTGTTTTAGGGGCATCACACCGGTGGAGTACAGTGCACACACGTGCACCGCCCACAGCTGGCATCACACAGACAGTGCGCGATGCATGTCCAGTGGTGTAGACATATACTGAATGCTCTGCTGTTTGTCTAGCAACCTTGGGAACTCACATAAGATTGGAAACCGGATGGAGAAGACAGATTTTTTTTTTTTTAAAGTTAATGATTTTTAAATACCAAGCAACAAATGGGAATGTTTGAATTAATTTGAAAAGTAAATTTATTGCTTATTGTCCGATTAAGTTGCTAATTATGCAATCACAATTTTGCTGTTTTTTTTATTTTAGCCATTTCAGTTTCAATCTTGTAGTTTTAGACATTTTTCTTTATTATTTGACAGCCTGTCAAAAATAAGGGTATTCAGGTAATTCATCTATTTGTTACTCTGTTCTGTTTGCAATATATATCACATTTGTCCCCTCAAGATGCAAAATAAGAATCCGACACATGTCTGATGTGCAGCCAGATCAAATTAAAAGACAAATATTTATTAATGTATAGTTTTGTGGAGGCTGCGGGAAGAGATTTGTAAGGGTTCGGTACAGGTAGTCAGTTCAAAGAGTAACCAAGCACAGGCAGACCCACATGGTCTTAAGTCTCAAATATTTTACTAAAACATCTGTGACGGTCTTTTAGGAAACAAGAATAAGTCTATATTACTATAAACAACCAAAGAGGCAGCGGCAGCAGCAGCAGCTGCTGCTGTAATAAAGCAGTGTTTCATCATTAAGGCTTTTTTCAAAAGGCAGATGTTGTTAGCACAAGAAACTGAAGATCTTCAATATGAATGTAATGCTCATACTAGCACCACCAATGTATTGAGGTGACAGGTTTCTAATAAGGCATGCTTGTATATTTTCACCTTTGAGTTCATATCTGCAATTGCACTGGAAATAATCAGCAGTAAGGTTAATACTCAGTTACATGATTCTGTCATTCCATCTTTCAGATACTTCCTGATTTCAGTTTGTCAAATAAAAGTGGAGATTAAATTTTAATTTTAATGTGTTGGATATCATCAAACTTTAAAATCACACTGGATTTTTGATGTCATGAAAATTAGTTTCTGACAAAAAGAAGATTCATTGACAAAATATCTTGCTCGATAATTCCTTGCAGAAAATGCTTGTTGCAGCGAAACACTTATTTGAATTAAACTCTTCTTGGGTTAAAAAAACATGTCTATAATATACTCTTATGATCTTTAAATACAGGGATATAATTGCTTGTGTGTTGCATTCATATCATTCATATCACAGTCAAAGGAATTATTTCATAATGACACATTTCATAATCACAGTAATCAGCTTCATTTCTCACCTCATTTTAACCCCAGAGACAACATGCATAAGCATGCATGCAGGCACGCATACATGCACCATATGGGGATAATAAATTAGCCTACATTAATCTCTTGCAACTGTAACTAGTGCTTAAAGCGTGAAAGCAAGGACAGAACTAAAACAGGATCCCTGGATCATACCAATCAGTGTTTGGCCTGTACCTATCTATCTATCTATCTATCTATCTATCTATCTATCTATCTATCTATCTATCTATCTATCTATCTATCTATCTATCTATCGAACCTTAAAGGTATACTGAAGGATCCTTAGAACCAATCACAATTGTATGGTTCCAAATTGTAATTGGGCAGTCATAATGCCAATCAATGTGGGAACGCATTTGCGTGATGACATATCATGTCGAGTCGATATCTTATAGAACACTAGATTCCTTACGGCAGAGTCCATGGCGTCCGCAGAGGTCGGCCATCTTAGTACGGGAAAGCTTAGCGAGTTTCTGTGGAAGGCAAGGTAAGACTGGTGATCTGTGCAGACGTTTATACTCTTATTTCGCTGAAATTTGTCAGTGGACCATCTTAAAGCACTATAGGGCTATTGCTGCTGTGACTTTGAGTTATATAAAAATTGATTGATCAAGAGATTCACTCAGTTGCCTTTTATTAGTTTACTTAATGATATTGTGACTGTAATTCCATTATTTGACTTGAGACTTTCTGAGCTCCTTTCATAAATTTTTGCAATGCCTAATTAAATATTTTTTAACAATGTGTTTTGTGGTGCACTATTTCATGTTTAAATATTCTATGGAGGGATATTATACATTCACAATAGATTTAATAATGTGGAAGGTTACTGTTTAAGGTTATATATTTATAAATATAATATAATATAATATAATATAATATAATATAATATAATATAATATATGCAATATAATGAGGTTCATGAGATTTAAGTATTTCTAAAGCTTCAGGTGGGTAAATTGTTTATCTTCAGCCTGAAGATACACCGCGGAAGGATATACCAGGCGCACAGCGGCTGAGTCTATGGCTGCTACTGCTGTGCGGCGGTATATCCTTCCGCGGAGCACTGCGCATGCGCAGGTCTGTGTGTATCAAAACGTTATTTTAACGGATTGAAAAGAAAACACGTCTTTTAAAATGTTTTATAACCATTCGGATTTAGTTCACATGCTAATACGCCGTTCCCTGGACCACTGGAAGGAGTATTTTGTCTACTTTCGTCAGTCCGGCTCTGTCTCCTCTTCACCTCCCGCAGTTGAGCTAAGCTAACTACAATGCTAACAGCTGGGAGCCAGCCGCTGGGTGAACGGACACAAAAAAAGTATTTATGCGCTTATCTCACTTTGTAAATGATAGGGTGAGGGCGTGTGTCCAAAATCTTCGGAGTCTTCCTTTAACCTTAACCTCTGATTTCACAACCTTCACCACAATCTGAAATTAAAACATGTTTTCACCTAAAAAAGAAATTATTTCCAATGGGTTCTTGTTTGTTACAGTGTTTAGAACAATTCACTACGATATGAGTGTGGAAATAGATTGCGATGCCAACAATGTAAGTAGAATATAATCTCAAAGACTCAGAGAAATGCCTGCAGAACTTTTCGCATTAACTTAGACCACTGACCTTCTACTTATGCCCACTTCACCAGCCTTCACGTACCAGTCAAATAAATTTGGTCGGACTTGTTCGCAGGGCAGCTGAATCAGACTGCACTGCACCACTTCCAAATATTAACCTTGCTTGCAACACTCAAGGAGCCTACTGTACTTTGTTCCAGCCACAGGGGGTTATAGATGAGCACAGTTCTGCATATGGCCATCATTCACAGCCCTGGGCTCCCCCTGAGTGTGTGTCTTGAGTGTGCGTAACAAATGGAGCTGAGCAGTAAAGGTATTAATGTGAGGGAACAAGCCCTGTAGTGGAAGTACAGCAGGAAGTCACTTTCTCTCCCATCTGGCCCCTAACAAGATGGAGAGGAGAAGGCAGATGTGAG
The DNA here is from genome assembly GCF_902148845.1 of Salarias fasciatus. Lineage (NCBI taxonomy): Eukaryota > Metazoa > Chordata > Actinopteri > Blenniiformes > Blenniidae > Salarias > Salarias fasciatus. The sequence continues at coordinate 15,833,883 of NC_043766.1, read as the reverse complement.
TGGTGGTCTGCACCTTGGCTGGTTGGATTAGCACTTCTAATGAGAGAGAAGAGAGGAAGATGATGCTCGGTGCATGCTGTCATTCTCTCTCTTCTCTTTTCCCTCCCATCTCTCCATCTCTGTCTCATATGTCTCTCCGGCTTCTCTGTGATCATTGCTCTCTGCCCTCACTCTGCAGAGAATCTGAGAGGGGAAACTCAAAATGAGAATAAATGAGCTGTGGGGAAGGCGTTTGGGCACTGTGCCTGTTTGTGAGTGTCTGTGCCTGCATGTACCTGCCTTCTAGTGTGTTCAGATCTCTTCCCATGGAGCTGTGGAGCCAAAAGACCGTCCGGGGACTCTTCATCCATTTGCTACTGAGCGCCCCAGGGGATGGATTGAACCTTGCAGGCTGGGATATTATCAATACAGCCCCTCCAGGCAGCCTTAGAGACAGGAGACGGAGCCACTGACTCACTCTACCTATTAGTCTACTGCTGAGCATCAGTGTTAGGGGAACAGCTGGTTTGACTGGAGTTGCTGCCAACTTGTTCTCCAGCTTTGCATCACCCTTACCTGCTCACAGCCTTTCTCAAAGGCTGCCTCAGCCCTTTTCCCCTTTGTTCCCTTTTTCTTTTTCGAACCTTCATTCACTGTCAATTCACAGTCTCTTTCTCTGGCCTTTCTCCTTCTCTCACAGACCACTTCATAATCTTCACACATCACTCCACACTTGTCTTGTTCACTCCTTTGCTTTGCTGGTGCCAAGGTACACCTACTCTTACAATGTGCTGCCCATTCCTGTAATTACACATGCACTCCTCTTTTTCAGCACATAATTTTATGGGGATTTACTTGTTTTGTGCAGTCTGGTGTCAGAATGACTCCTCTTCTCTTTAACATCTCAAGCTACACCTTGTTTTTCAGCTTATTTTCCATTTGTGTATTGAGAAGGCTGACCTTGTATTTGCACTTCTGAAAATTGTAAATAGTTGAAACAAATTAAGTTTTGAAATCATACAGTCTATGCTTGAAATACATCTCTTCTACATTTTGTCTTCTACATGAATGCACACAGATGGGTATAGTGCAGTCTTAAATGGATGAAAAAAAAATCAACAAGAACCCACTAAGATAGTAGACTATCTGATCTATCTATCACTCAGTCAATACTTACACATGCCCCTGAAGGGACTGAAATGTAACAGAGTTTAATTTCAAGAAATAACAGAAGTGATCTGGTTGATCAAAGAATTACAGTAGACAAAACACATTACCACCACAATGAAATGTAATTAAATCTACAAAGTTTGTTCCTATTGAACAAGAGCTGGAGTCCTCCCTTTCTCTGAATATATCGCCAACATGTTGCAAATATATATATATATTTTTTATGAGTTATAGTACTCTGCAAATAAATCACATTTTATTGTGCATGCTATGGTTTAACTGCAAAGCAACCCATCAAAAATGCACAAATGTGAGAAAAAGAAGTTTTAACTGCTTTTCATTGCTTTCATAAAGATGATTAAACAAAGGTTAATCATTGCCATCAAAATATGATTATTTGTAGCAACAATTCACCAAAAGCACTGCGAAAGAAATTAGGTTGGCTGGACATTTCACAATTTAGTATGTTTAAAAAACACTGATCAACTACAGCTTTATTGTATCAAAACCTTTTTTCTTTTTCTTTTGTTTTGTTGGCACCTTACCAAATCATCCCTAGCATTTTGATTCAGGGAATACCATATTCTAGATTTGGAACTGAGCACTCCGTGAATTAGACTTATTTGTCCAGCACATCTCTTGATAATGTACAGAACAAGTCAACACTTCATACTCATGTTGTTTTGAAAATGTTTCCTGACCTATGTTTTTTGCTTTGCAATGCTTTGAAACAGGGTACATAAACCTGCAAAGGTCACTACCTACAGGAAATGCTTTTGACAAACTGCAGTGCACACTTTTTTTCATCAGAACCAGCTTTAACTTCAGCAGCAGTTTGAAGTACAGTAGCTAGTTGGTTGAATTTGAGTAACCAAGCCTTTTCTTCCCATGTGCAGAGGTAAGCCTTGGCTGCTATTGAAATTCCCTCTGCTTTTCCATGTTTCTTTGCTTGACAACCTTTGACAGAGATTGAAAAACTGCAGACTGGAAATACCTCACAAGAGCTGCATTTTTGGAGGTGCCCTGATCCAATGGACTGGTCATGCACTTTTGACCCTTAACAAACTAACTCAAATCAGTTTGCCTCTTCATTTTCCGGCCTCTAATACATAGAATTTGGATTAAATGCTTGCTTTCTGTCTGATTTATTTATTAAACAATAGGAGCCAATGCAAAAATTTAACCAGTGTTATTCACTTTTTCTGTTAGTGGTGAAGACTGATTTGTTAAGAAATCTTAACAGACTTCTTGGTCTTCGCAGTAAGTCTGTGTAAAGGAAAAGAAAAGAAAAGAAAAATGTTTTACCATCTCTTCCCATAAAGTGGACATGTTTCTACAAGCTTTTTCAGCATTTGGATAATTTAGGCTAAATGCAACTTCTTTTTTTCCGCTGGAGAGGCTAATGTCATGTTTTTGCATGATTAGACTTCTAAGGCATGGTGCTTGAATCATGCATGTCAGATGTGGTATGTGTACACTCATTTTCGTGTTGAATGTGTTGTGTATTTAGGCAAATCAGTATTTGTGTTTCATTGGCAGTGTGGTAATTGTACACAAAATCACTTCTGCAAATATAACTGTTATCTTGCTGCCATTGTGTTGCAGAACGCCAGTCTTTTGAAGATGACATTTTAAATATATGTACCCACAGGAAAGCACGCAGCACTCAAGGTCCCTAAACTTCTGTTTCCTTTCAGCAGCGGGCAAGGCTTGGATTGCAGCTGCTCAAAATACTTTAAAAGTTAAGGTGCATCAAGTATCTTACGTAAATGGTTGACTTAAAAACTTCCTTTCGAATGTAAGACTGACGTTAATTAGTCTAGGTACTCAATGGAAGCAAATTGTTCTAGAGTATCTGCAGCTTTTCACCAAGTGAACAAGCTCAGTTTTCAATAATTAGCCATGCATTCTCTCTGCCTTTGCAAAAGGAAAATAATTGGCTTCTCAAACTGCTGGTGTTTCTGCATCTCATGGTTTCTACAGCTTTATCCTTGAACTTGATGCCTTGTCTATCCTGCATGACGCAGACACTAATTAACATTATCAGCATGAAACAGCATGCACTTTTAACACCTAAAAAGTTATATGTAATTACAGGAAACCTTGAAAATTATGGCTGAACAAGATTCGCTTAAAAAAAAAAAAAATAAATAACGGACTTGTGGCTGAGAGCAACTTTTTTCTGGCATTTCTAAATTTTATTTGTGTATTTTGTTTTTTAGTTGTAGATGCAAGTACATTCAATAAAACTACTTTTTAAGAATGCACTTTACTCATTTGCTATTTTGGGTGAGAAATGCTGTTTTGCCTTATTATTGTAAGATTTTTTTTAAAGTGCATTCAGGCATCAGCAGTTTTCCAGTGTCAAACCACAATACTGCACCATAAGAATTCATCTCCCAATACACAAGAAAATGTCACTTCCAGGCACATCATCCAAATAAACACCAGTGCCCGCTTTCCATATCATGTGAAACTGAGTGTGTGAGTTCAGCAAAACCAGCTACTGAATTTGGAAAATTTAGAGACCCACATTACATTGTTTTTTTTTTTGTTTTTTTTGGCGTCTCCACACATGCGTTGGCATATTTTGGGAGCCATATCTTAAAGGTGAAATACACGATTTTCTCGAAAAGACAAAGCCCCACGTCTGTTACTCACTTTTTGAACAACGCGCGTGCGCCAGACCATCCGCCCGGCTCTCCTGCTTCTCCCAGGAAACGCGGAAGTGTACGAGCGCGATCTCCTCTTCTCCGGTGTGCACGGCTCTGTTTACAGTTTCTGCGATCCGCCTCGCTCATAAATAAAGCTTTTTTTCCGAAACAGTTACAGTTTCATTATGTCAGACTCGCCATCGGTAAGTACTAGCTCAGAAGCTCACCGGCTACATAAACACTCTGAATGCGCATGCGCAAAAGGGAGAAGCTGATTGGGCGCAAGCACGTAGAACCGCCTTACGAAAGCAGCTCGTCAGAATTATTGACAAACAGACCCACCAATTATTTAGGTGATCCACCCGGAAATCAAAATGTTGTATTACACCTTTAAGAAGAAATGTAAAGGCCATCTCTGAATGCCTTTGAAATCCTTTCCAAATGGCTGCCTGGCGGCAGCAGTGCAGGGGCTCCGTGGCGCTCCGTGGGCCTGGGTCGCTGCATGCCCTGGTGTCTGGTTGATGCCCCGGAAACCAGGGTACAGGGTGGGTGGGAGGGGTGGGGGATGGTGGTTGGGGGGGGGGGGGGGGGGGGGGGGCTGGATGCAGGGGTAGTGGGCCCAGGGGGGCTGTAGGGGTTAGGGGCTAGGGGTTTGAGGATGGTACTGAGGTGTGTGTGCGTGTGGGTGTGTACGTGTGTACGTGTGTGTGTATATGTGTGCGGGTGTGTACATATGAGTATGCATATATGTGTGTGCATGTGTGGGTGTATATGTGTGGGCAATTGGATAGGTATGTATGTTAGGAGAGAGTGTGGTTCTTGTGGAGGGGAGGGCGTGCAGTTGGGGGGGGCTGCTTGGGTAGATGGGATTGCTCATTTGACCTTGCTCACAGGATGGTGTGGTTATACTGCACCTCAATTTTAATTGCAAACAGCATATACTTCATCAACACTCATGAGCGGGGGAGGAGAGACCAATTGGGTCTTCTACACCCCCGTTTCCAGGTCTCTTCTGGTGTGGGGGGGGACTGGCTCTTGCCAGTCTTGGCTCCCTGGGGCCTGGGCCCCGTGGCAACCAGTGGTCATGGACAGGGCTTTCCTCTGCCCCCTTCTGCACCGATGCATGGACGTCTGCCTGGGGGAGCTGCTCGGATCTGGGCTGTGGGATGGCTGCTGGTTGTCTGGGCCCTGAGGGCCTCTCTGGCCTGCTTCTGGTCTTCTCAGGGGTCAGAGGTCATACTTCAAAAAACATACTTCACTCCCCAGTTTACAACCAGCTGTATTCTCCAACAAAAGTTCGTAGGATGCCCTTTGTCATATTTTTATGTAGGTGCAGTAGCCGATTGTGTGGAGTGTTTTATTTATTAATTAAAAGACCATCATATCTTTGCCCTCTCGTCCTTCTCTTCACTTTGCTGTTGTTGTTTGCTTGTTTGTTCACAAGTTTCTGTCTTCCACGTCCTTCCACATTTCTGTCTCTTTACCTGTCCCTCTGTCCCCCTGTCAAATCCAGCAATATCATGTATCAGTTGTCAAAATAAATAAAATAAAGAAAGAAATATGTTAACAAGAGGAGCTTTATACTTATAAGTTCCTCTTGGAAGAACAAGTCTGTCGGGCACATAGCAGCAGCCACACTTCCATTCTGCTGCTTCCATGCTGGACAGGACAGGGTAAAAGAAAAAAAAAAAAAGAAATCTGTTTCCTCCTGTTTTGGTGCTCAGTCGTCTTTGCATCTCTGTGTCTCTGACATCCCGCTTTTTATGTCCTTGTGTTAACTGTGCTCTGGATTTTGGGACTCTGTCTTGTGGTTTTAGATACCTCCGTGGGCTTTTTTAATTCCTATGCAAGTCTGCTTTTGGGTTCACCTTGGGCCATGTCAGGCAATACCCAATTAACATTAATACAAATGATAATAATGTTATCTTTCAAATTAAAGACAATGGTAAAAACAAAATTTCTTGATTTCTTTTGTAAGTATCTTTAATTTTCAGTTGGAGGGGAGTGCCATCAAAAATCTTGCCCACATTGCGTAGGGCCTGCACTGGACTGCATATCTGATAAGTTAACAAGTACATCGATATGAAGCTTGTGGGGGCGGCTGTGGTCTAGTGGGGAGTGCAGTCGTCTTACAATCGGGAGGTTGTTGGTTCGACTTCTGTCTCCTCCCTGTCTGCATGTCGTAACCGGGTAAAATAGCACCACCTAAAATAGCACCACTGCCTTGTGGTCGTCATGGGAGTGATAAAGGCTAAGGGAGATCCCCCCTACAGAAAAATCCGGAGTGGAGCCCCGAATGCGGTTGGTTCCCGCATTGCGGCACCATCCGGCAACTCCTGTGGCCAAGTTGGTACCAACTGTAAGGGCCAGTCCCTTCCGTTGGACACTACCAACGGGGCTGAGAAGGGGGATCTGTCAACTGGGCATCTCAGTTGCTCCATAAAAAACTTCGCCCCGGCTTGTCCATGATCTCTCCCGAGATCGACAGAGCTCGTCCTCATCGATAAATTGATGGACTGCCAAAAAAAAAAAAAAAAAAGATATGAGGACACAGTCAAAATTCAACAGCAGATACTTTTATTCCCCTTCAGTTCATACAGTAGAGCTGTCCTATGCATAAAGTTTATTTGAGACACAGAGGTCACCATTCTCCCTCTGTTCACTGCCAAGAAAATCATCTTCGACAAAGTTGTAAGACATAAGGCAGTCAGCATCAAAAAGACAGGGGAGTGGAGTCATACAGGTGAAATACATTAACACGAATTCGACCAATGAGGGAAAGAGCTGGTGCATGAAGATGCAGACAAGACCCGCCCATCGACATAAAACCAGAAATAACAACACAGTAAATGACACGGACTTGAGTACGACACAGAAGGATACATGACATTGCTATACATTTGAATCAGTATAAAATTTTCCATTTTAGGAGTTGATAGTAAAAATCATTTTTAATTAGATTGAAGATGAGATGTTTTGAGGCTCTCCTTACTGTTTGTCTGTATTGCGTAATGGGCCAACTGGGTTGGGCCCAATGGGTTACATTAGCAAATGCACAATAGACTGAATAGTCCATTGTGAGAAAAATGGACCATAAACAAAAGATTGATCTGCTCTTAATATATGGATTAATCAAATGTAAAGTGATTTGGGAGCTACTAAATCAGTAAATACTGATAAAATGTGACTCCTCTGAATAGATGAGGGACTTATGCTTTCCCTTCCAATGACACATTAAGCCTATACAAACAAACAACAAGCAATCACAATTAAAATTGCATGTAGCATTAATAAAATGTACTAATATTATTGCTGACAAGAACACAAAAACCCATTGGCAGTTTAACCATTTATGTTTGTTAATGAGAAAATCTCTTGGAATTGACATGAAAACTCAAATTTAAAAATACACAAAAAGACATTAAAATACCTAAAATCATGCTCACAGTTTAACAAAGAAGCAAAGCAAAACTAATAACAATAACAACAACAGCAACAAACAAACAAACAAACAAAAAAACTTTTGGGGTGAGATTCCTGTTTCTCTCAAAAATAGTTTGTCCAACATCGTCTTCGGGAACTTTTTTTTACGCTCTGAGCCTGAGAGCACCGAGGGTGCAATGGACCCTCTTGGAATCGCTCAGAGAGAGAGAAAAATTCTACCAGCAAAACAAACACATTTTTGAAGGCCTTAAAAATATTCAAAAAGTTACTGAACTTGGCACACACATCATCCCCATCGTGTATTGGGATATTTTGAGGCAAATACAAACATGACTGGCAAAATGCCTCATTGGCACCACCTGCAAAATTTACAACATTAAGCACCAGCATCCTGTTTCACCTACTGCTATGTATAAAATTCAGTACACATGTGTAACACCCTAAGTTGCACAAATAAATAAATAAATAAATAAATAAATAAATAAATAAAAATAAAATAAAAGAATCACAAAAACTCAAAGACTGCTTTTTGGCTGGGAGGAGGTGCAGGCAAACATTGGTGAGAGCTCACAACCTCCTAAGTACTTATGGCCTTTGTTTATGTGGGCCATAAGTCACGAACATATTAAGTGATGCATTTTCAAATGATTCTTATGAATTACATCCCTTCACAAGTCTGCTTTTCTGTTATGCATTTTGAATGGTTTTACTTTTTTTGGATACATGTTTTCTCAATGAATTTCCCTTTTGCTTGATTCCTTCAAGGTTCCTTCTGTTCTAGAGTTTCATTTATTGTCATGTCAATTACAAAAATAAATTTATGCTTTATTACTGGTTTTTTTTTTTGTTTGTTTGTTTTTTATTAGTGGTGCTATCTTGGTTGTCTGTTTATTATCATGGTAAAGTTAGTGCCAACTAATCCTCAAGCTGGTGCTCTGGTTGTATATTTTGGGCCTGGGTTTGTGTGGACTCTCTGTCCAAATATGTAGTTACTTCACCCTTTAACGCTCTTCCTGAAAATTCACCTTAGATATTTCCAATCAACAAGCCTTTTCTCCTCAAAGTCTAAATAAAATAGAACAGCATAAGAATAATTTATTATCCCAGGGGTAATTCTTATACAGCTTTATTCCACACGTAGAGTGGGATATGCACAGAATACAATGTTAAATGTCAAAAAAGTACAAATAAATGATTAACTAGGTTACTGTTCATATGAACAAGACTTAACAGAGAATAAATGTATACATGGAGAATGGGTTGACATTAAAAATGCTACGGAAACACTTTTTCACAGGGAAGGATTATAAAGACTGATGGCTACAGGGAGGAAAGATCTGCTTTGGTGGTATTAGTCTGTTACTGAAGGTGCTCCAGCTGTTGACCAGTACATCATGGAGGGGGTGAGAATGGATGAACCTCAGCTTAAAGGTGGAATACAACATTTTCTCGAAAAGACGAAGCCCCACGTCTGTTACTCACTTTTTGAACAACGCGCATGCGCCAGACCATCCGCCCAGCTCTCCTGCTTCTCCCAGAAAACGCGGAAGTGTACGAGCGCGATCTCCTCTTCTCCGGCGTGCACGGCTCTGTACAGTTTCTGCGATCCGCCTCGCTCATAAATAAAGCTTTTTTTTTTCCGAAACAGCTACAGTTTCATTATGTCAGACTCGCCATCGGTAAGTACGAGCTCAGAAGCTCACCGGCTACATAAACACTCTGAATGCGCATGCGCAAAAGGGAGAAGCTGATTGGGCGCAAGCACGGAGAACCGCCTTACGAAAGCAGCTTGTCAGAATGGTTGACAAACAGACCCACCAATTATTTAGGTGATCCACCCGGAAATCAAAATGTTGTATTACACCTTTAAATTGGATTCTCCTCTCTGAGATCACCTTTACAGAGTCCATCTCCACCAACATCATGTCGTTGGACTGTCTAATTAGTTTGTTGCGCCTGTTGGCGTCAGCCACACTCAGCTTTCTGCCCCAACATGCAACACCAAAGAGGATAGCGCTCACTATGAGAGATTCATAGAACACCATCAGTACTACAGAAGATTAAGGACCTCAGCTGCCTCAAAAATTAGAAATGGCTTTGGTTTTTTCTGTAAAGGGCTTTGTATTCCTCATCCAGTCCAATTTATTGTCGTTATGTACCTCAGGTCCTTACAATCCTCCACAATGTCAGCACAGACAACTTGAATGGGAAAAAAAACAAACAATCACCTTGTTCTTCCTCAGGTCCACCACCAACTACCTGGTCTTTGTCACACTGAGCTGCAGATGGTTCTGCTAACAGTGAAGCCCTTTTTCGACAACCACCTATTTGGCTTGACTCGGCTCGGTTTATAGGTGTTTCCATTGTGTGTTGTTGGCTGATAACATATACTTTTCTAGTACCTACTTGGCTGCAGTTCCAAAATGAGTGGACTCGAAAATGTGATGTTGGCAAATGGCCAGCCACTGATTGGCCAGGGTGCAACGTCACTAAGTGGGGAGAGCAGCTCACCCATCAGCTTCAACTCTGCCACCTTCAAAACACAATCAAAAAGAAGGATTACAGTCAGGGATGGATGCATAGAAATCAACCCTTTGGAGCAACAGCAACATGCAGACATCTCTTCTGCTGGCTTACCAGTGGATTCAGCAAGGGCTACATGGAGCGGCCTACAATGTGTCACAGAACAAATGACTTCATGAGTTTCAAGTCACCTCACTATAACAAAATTTACCCATGCTGAGGTGGTTGGGAAGCAGTTGAGGGTCCGGAAGAGGAGGTGATACATTCAGAGGAAGGTGTGAGGCAATGAGGAGGGAAAGGAAATGAGAAAGGCCAAGGTGGCTTCTACAGGCAGACAGCAGGGCAGTGTGCAGTGTGGTGAACAGGGCCCAAAGTATTAGATCTATTACAAAATAGCCAGTGATTATCCTTATGCCACTCCAGATCTCTCGCAAATTGTTCTACTGCAGTTTCAATGCTAGGTTCCTCTTGTAGTTCTCCTTAGCCTCTCCAAACTTTTTTTCTTGTGCTCCTGCTGTGTTTTTTGTCACCTGCTCTTTGTCACCTGCTTTGGAGGTCCTCTTGTCTTTGTTGATAATATTCTTGATGTCATAAAAAACAGTCCTGGTTTGTACAGAAGGTGAACCATCCTGTGTTGCATTCTGTGGGGCTGTTAATCGCTATGTTTGTATGAATGCTTTGATTCCTCTTTAATTCAGAATAAAAATGAAATCCTATTTGAAAAAAAAAAAAATACTGTGTAAACAGGTAATTCCAAATGAAAATGACTATTCCAAATTAAACTTAATTCTGAAGAAACTGGCTGGAGTTTAAAGCCAAAATAAATAATTCCTATTTTATGAATATATTCATTCTATTTTAAATTAATGCTGGTCGTTCTGTACATGCTTATTCTCTTGTCTTGTTGCGATGACTCACATATTCCAGGTTGGCTGCCCAATGCAGGCATTGGACTTGAGTGGAGAATATTTATTTTAACCTTGAGGAGGAGAGGAGGATGATAACCTGGACCTCCTTAAAGGGATACGTCAACATTTTGGCAAATTGGCCCATTTAGCACAATTCCGTAGTCATTTCGAACAGCATACTTACTTTTTTTGTGAGGGCGAGCTGTTGTTTATTCAGAGATGAGTCGGGGAAGGTTTTCGGGACGGACACAATGGAAGTGGATGGTATTTTTGGTTCCCCTCGTCAAACTCATGAAATACACAATCCAACAACGCCAAAACACTTTGGTGGACACTAGGAGTGTAACGGTATTTGTATTCATCCCGTACCGTCACGGTACGGGGGTCACGGTTCGGCACACACAATCACACGACAAATACACCAGTGAGTAAAAAAAAAAAAAAAAAAAAAATTCCAACCTTAGATGGCGGTAATGAGCCTAAAAGCTGCCGGCAACCACCATTATCACAGAAGAAGAAGAAGTAGAACAAGCAGGTCCAAACATGAACAATCAAAGAAGAAAGTACAAGCGGAATGAGAGCTGCAGCGTGTGGCGGAGCGGATTAAACGGGAGAGTATTTGTTCCGCGTGCGTTCCCTCATAAGGCGTGACGTGTGACGTGCCAGTAAACGGGAAGCAGCACAGTCAAAAAACCAGCAGACAACACCACGGTGGTGGAAAAACACTTTTTTAATACAAAACCCCGACATAAAAAACATTGGAGAGGCGAGATGGAACCAAATCGCGCAACAGCGAGTTGTATAAAGAGCTCCATAGCAGAATACAAGCGATCGCCGGCTCGTGTTATGGATTAACTGGTTCCCGTGTTAACGAATGACGGCGGAGGTCTGTGTAAACACATGTTGATTACAGCAGTTGTTAAAGTAAGACTCACAAAAGACTTTAAACGTATACACTCACTGTAACTGTCGATAACCGACGTTCGCCAGAACGACTAGATGTTTCAGTCATTATTGGTCACAAGTTAACACGGGCACCAGTTAATTCGAAACATCGGCATGCAGCACAGAGCTCACACCGAGACGTGCTGCTCCGCATGGCGGTGCTGCGGTCAGGGGAGCAGCCGCTCCTTTAGCAGCATATCATGGAGATTTTGGGACATTATTTGAGCAGATATCAGCAGATAAAAACTCTCTGCTTGGCGCTGAGGACTGCTGCTGCAGAGAGGAAGACCTGCAAGTTCCTCGTGAGACTTTGTGCGCATGTCACAGGGTCCTTGTAAACGAGGATTCATTGTGGATGCTTTGTATGCTGTACATGAATACACTCGCGTTTAATACTATTGTTTACAATCGGATTGAAAAAACACCATGTAAACTGGGCCAATAATGTGTCGCGTGGGAAAGCTTGGGAAAAATGTTCTGGTACATTTGTGAGCTGTTTTTACTTTTTCCCCACTGTACCGAAAAACGTACCGAACCGTGACCCTTACACCGAGGTACGTACCGTACCGTGGCTTTTGTGTACCGTTACACCCCTAGTGGACACGTTATGTTTCGATCCATTCGTCCAGGCAACTGGTTTACTTCAGTGGATCTGCAGGATGCTTATTTTCATATAAGCATATATCCCGCACACAGGAAATATCTCAGGTTTGCTTTCAGGGGAACGGCTTACGAGTATCAGACTTTGCCTTTCGGGCTGTCACTCGCCCCGAAAGTTTTCAGCAAATTTGTGGAAGCAGCCCTGAACGCGATGCGGGCATCGGGCCTCAGAGTGTTCGCGTATCTGGACGATTTTCTCCTTTGTGCACCCAGCAGAGGGGACTCGAAGAGGGATACGCGGAGGCTGATGGACAGGCTGTACAACTTGGGTTTCAATATAAACCCCGTAAAGAGCTGTTTGTCTCCTACTCAGAAGATCGAGTATTTGGGCCTCGAAATAGACTCTTTTTCTTTTTGGGGTTTTCTGTCCCATGCTCAAGTGGAGAAATTTCGCCAACACCTGGCTTTATTTCAGAGAGGAAGTTCAGTGTCATTACAGGACTGTCTCCGGCTGTCAGGGCTGATGGTGTCATCAATATCTGTCATTGCGCATGGGCTGCTGAAAATGAGGGATTTTCAGTGCTGGATATCATCTCTGCATCTGGACGCACCATGCACCTCAGGCGTATGGTGAGGATTTCCCTGGAATGCCTCCTGGCTCTCCGTCACTGAAGGGACCTGGAGATATTCTCAACCGGCGTCCCATTGGGAGCAGTTGTAATGAGGAAGATGGTTACAACCGATGCCTCATTAACAGGGTGGGGAGCAGTTTTCGAGGGGAGTCCAGTGAACAGCGAATGTCTAGCTCTCTGGGCTTGGTTCGTGAGAGGGTGAATTTACACGAGTCTGATCTCCCGTCGAGGGTGATTGAGACTATTCAGTGCTCAAGAGCACTGGCCACGCGATCATTATATGACAATAAAAGGCACATGTTTTAAAAATGGTATGAGACTAAAGTTATCATTCCATTTCAGTGTTCTGTCCCAGATGTGTTGTGCTTCTTGCAGGACTTATTGGACGGTAATAAAGCTTTTTCCACCATTAAGGTCTATTTGGCCGCTATTTCGGCTTGTCACGTGGGCTTTGGAGGTGCGCCTGTCGGGCAGCATCCTCTAATTAAGAGGTTTATGAAGGGGGCGTGTCGCCTGCGTCCCATGCGTAAACACCCGGTTCCGTCATGGGATTTACCCACGGTTCTGGAGGCGTTCACAAGATTGCCCTTTGAGTCATTAGAATGTGCAGATTTAAGAGTGCTCTCTCTTAAAACTATCCTGCTACTGTCTTTCACGTCAGCTACGGATGGTGAATTACAGGCTTTGTCTGTGCACGCCTCATGCCTTCAATTCTCCCCAGATTATGGGAAGGTAACGTTGCGTCCTAACCCAGCGTTTGTGCCTAAGGTTAGTGATTCTCCATACAGCTGTTCCACACTTGAGCTGTTCGCTTTTCATCCACCGCTGTTTGCAGGGGAGGATGAGCAGTGGCTTAATCTGCTTTGTCCTGTGAGGGCATTACGCATCTACATGGACAGGACTAAGGGATTTCGGAGGAGCAACCAGTTCATATCGTGGGCTCCCTCTCACAAGGGGAGGGCCCTGACGCACCAGCACCTGTCACACTGGGTGGTGGAGGCTATAATCTTGGCATATGAAAATCGTGGTTTGCAGCCCCCAGAGAGGCTGCGGGCCCACTCCACCAGGAGTATGGCCACTTCATGGGCCCTGTTTAAGGGCACATCTGTGAGGGATATTTGTGCCGCTGCCAGATGGGCAACCCCACACATATTTATCCGATATTACAGGCTGGATGTGACCGAGACATCTCTGGCTCATTCAGTTCTGAGTGTGGGTACGTCTTAATTGCGTGCAAGCCCTAGGGGAGGGTTGATGGTGTCGACCCATCACGGCTTGCGGCTTTGTGGGCTTCGGAGCATGCAAATCCGGGAGTGGGCTATATCTCCCATAGTGAGATACCGAGGGAGGTTTGAAAGAGAACGCTAGGTTACTAACGTAACCTCGGTTCTCTGATAACCGAGTGAGGTATCTCGCAGCACTGCCGTACTTGCATCAGTGGGGTGGAAGAATTACACTTGAGAATGGTGGGTGCAGCGCGGGGGGCGCTTATAAAGGGGGCAGGCTGCCCCATGCATCTCGAGATGATTGGTCTGTCACATGACAGACGTGGTGTCATTGGAGTTTCCATGATCAGTCACGCCAGGAGGCATTTCCCCTAGTGAGATTCCTCACTCGGTTATGGTTATCAGAGAACCGGGGTTACGTGAGTAACCTAACGTTTCTCCAGAGTGGCTGGTGCACAGCTGAGGAAACAGCTTTATGCCTCCTGAAAGTTTACATACAGCAGGCCCAGGGTTGTCTTCTCTCTGGTGGGACTGCTCAAATGCTTGTGAGGGCTAGGGAAACAAGGAGACCATGGGGCAAGTCTACCTCTGGTGGTTCAAAGAGTACTGACCTGGTAAAGATGCTTGCCTCTTTTCTGCATGTGGTGGGCACTAACTTCAATGTGCATCTTGGAATGAGGACCCCTTTTCGGCCCTTGACTCTGACAAATCCACTTACTTGGAGCTCTGGCTGTAATTAAGCTCTGTGGCACCATTGAAAAACTGTGTGCCAGGGATTCTGTTGAACTCAAGGGAGGTCAAAGAGTGTAGTACCATGTTCCAGGACTCCACATGTCTCTGGATTTGGGCTGGTCAAGTGAGCCTTTAAGGACTAAAACACCGTGTTTGGGGATGTGCTTGCCTAACAACTGACAATCCAACTCCAAATAGCTAAAATACGAGATCTCCAGCCCATTAGCTGCACGTAACATTAGCCACTGATGTGCCTTCAATCTCTCTGGACCCCCAGATTTAAAGTGTTTGTCAAACAATCTCTCAGTAATAGTGGTCACCATAGATCCTATGTCTAATTGGCAAGAGGTATCCACACCACCCATACATACATTTAGGCAGGAACCTACCAAATTGGGTGCAGGGCCGGGATGCTACAAATCATTGTTGGAGCCAATCATGCCTCCATCTGAAATGTAGATCAGCATTACAGAGGGGGGCTAGTTTGCGGGTGGCTGGTGCAGGGAGTGCTGGATGGCTGGACTTTGACTAGGATATTTAGGTTCTGGTGCAGCCACTCGGTCATTGTCACAGTCCTTGGCAAACTGACCCGGTTGTTGACACAGTCTACAGATGAGCTATCCTGTCCTTGGAAGGGCCCAACACTTGGCAGTTCAGTGACTGGACCTCAGTTCCAGTGAGAGTTGATCAATTTGAGCATGTTGCTCTCTCAACATTTCCTTAAACTCAGCCAGCTCTGACCCGACAACATGCCTGGGTGCCCTGGCCTGACCTGTATGCTGCATACTATACACTGAGAGGGCAGAATAACACCTAAGTCTACCTGACTCCTCAACAGATCTACTCTCACACTCGAATTTAAAAGCTCCATCTCTCACATGATAGAGATTGTAATCAATGTGTGTACCACTGACCTGCTTCACTTCACAACACAAGCTCCCATCTCCTACACATTCCACAAATGGATCACACAACAATCTACTGGGATCAGGAAAGTGTTTCTCTGGACAACTCTATATCATTTTGTCTATCAAAGAGAAAACTCCCTCAGTATTTCCTGTTCTTGTTGCTTCCTGGCATAAAAGGCTTCTTTGACTGTGATGAATGACAGGGGACAACTTTATTGACCAAGGAGGATATCAAAAATATGATCAGGGTCTTCTCCAACCCAAGAGGGTGGTATTTCATTTCCTCTTGGGCATCACCAATCAGATGATCATAAATAAAATGGGATTCATCATTGGAAGTCAGCCTACAGGTGTGTATAACAGATCTTATATCTTCAGTCCAGTTTCAGACTTCTATTTCAGCAGTGCCACTAAACAGAGGGCAAGATCATTCAATAGACTTATAGACCAACCTTTGCCTGGGTACCAACTCATCTACACTAGGGTTATGTTGCCCTTGGTAAGTGGAGGGGCCTGCCTGTGACCTGGACCTGTCCTGTTGCTCCATCTTGAATTAAGAACTACTCTCACAGCCAATGCTATGGCTACAATCGCTGAAAATTCAGGAAGGTTCTCATCCTCTGCTTTGCCCTTTAATAGAAAAAAAAAAACAATACAAAAAAATTGTGATAATACAGTTCAGAAAAAACAACCCACTGGACAAACTGAATTGAATGCACAACGGGGACTCAGTATCCTGCCGACAATGCCAGATTGTGACCAGAACCAGTGTCTGACAGGG
This sequence comes from Salarias fasciatus, assembly GCF_902148845.1. Lineage (NCBI taxonomy): Eukaryota > Metazoa > Chordata > Actinopteri > Blenniiformes > Blenniidae > Salarias > Salarias fasciatus. Next base: position 15,817,381 of record NC_043766.1, on the reverse strand, counting down.
CCAAATATGAGGTCCCTACCTAAAACCAAAGGCCCAGAAAGGCCTCCAACATCTGTGTATTGGCACTAGGGCTGTCAATCAATTAAAATATTTAATCACAATTATTTGCAAAATTGTCCATAGTTAAAGGTGCTGTAGGCAGGATTACCTTAGCAAGATGGCGATTTGACCCATCCAAGATGGCGATTTGAAACCCGGAGGCGTGCCCACCTCGGGGTGCCAAGCGGGGCCGGCAGTGTCGCTGCCGCCTGCGCCAGCGGGTTGATTCACCTGTGACCTTTTCACGGCGGGCCTGGGGTCAAAGCCTTTTTTTAAAGAATTTGTGCCGTAGGCAGGATTACCTTCGCAAGATGGCGATTTGACCCATCCAAGATGGCGATTTGAAACCCGTAGTCGGGGCCGGCAGTGTCACGGCCGCCTGCGCCGGCAGGTTGATTCACCTGTGACCTTTTCATGGCGGGCCTGGGGTCAAAACCTTTTTTTAAGAACTACAGTAGAAACAGACAGTGTCCTCCAGGGAGTTTTGATGATGTTTGATGATGGTGTCCGATGAAGCAGGTAAATATGCGGGCCTGGACTTCCTCGTGTGCATTCACGAGAACAGAGCTTTAAAGCGACGCCCCCTCGACCAATCAGGATAGAGCCTCAGGGGCTCTTCTGATTGGGCAAAGATACCTGGAGCGGTCGAGATTCCTTTTCAGCTCAGAACAGAGACACATGGAAACGCTGCACCCTCGCGGTAGTGCAATTATGCTACACTCCTAAAGGATTATCAATGGATACTCTAACATTTAATCCAAAGAAAACACAGGAAAATTAGCATTGACTAGCAAAATCCTGCCTACAGCACCTTTAACTTTTGATTAATCGCAAATTGATTGCACATTTTTGTGTCTACTCTAAATGCACATTAAAGGGAAAATTTCTGCATGTTTCGGGTGAAGAGAGTAGCACGGCTGTCAACTGATCACCACTTGGTGGTGAGTTGGATTTGCTGGTGGAGGAGAAAACCGGACAGACTTGACAGGCCCAAACGAGTTGTCAGTGTTGGCTGGGAACGTCTGGCGGAACCCACTGTCAGAAGGGCTTTCAGCTCCCACCTACGGAAGAGCTTCTCTCATGTCTCGGGGGAGGCTGAGGACATTGAGTCCAAGTGGACCATGTTCTCCACCTCCATTGTCAAAGCAGCTGCTCAGAGCTACAGTCGTAAGGTCTCCAGTGCCTGCCGTGGTGGCAAACCCCAAACCCGGTGGAAGACACCGGAAGTAAGGACTGCCGTCAAGTTGAAGAAGGAGTCCTGTTAAGTCTTGTTGGCTCGAGGGACTCCAGAAGCAGCTGACAGGTACCAGCAGGCTGAGCAAATTGCAGCCCGAGTGGTTGTGGAGGCAAAAACTCAGGTGTGGGAGGACCTCCTGGAGGCTATGAAGGAGGACTACCAGTCAGCCTCAAAGACATTTTGACAAACCATCTGGTGCCTCAGGAGGGGAAAGCAGGTCTCAAAAAACACTGTTCACAGTGAAAGGGAGAGCTGTTGACCTCAACTGGGGATATCAGAATGCTAGAAGGAATACTTCAAGGACCTCCTCAATCCCGTAACCATGTCTTCTGTGGAGGAAGCAGAGGCTGAGGTCTCAGAGGCTGACTTGTCCAACACCAAAGCTGAAGTCATCGAGGTGGTGGGTAAGCTCCTCAATGGCAAGGCACCGGGGGTGGACGAGATTCACCCTGAGTACTTTGAGTCTCTGGATGTGCAGGGACTGTCTTGGTTGGCACGTCTCTGTAACATCACGTGGCGGTCTGGGACAGTCCCTCTGGATTGGCAGACGGGGGTGGTGGTCCCCCTGTTTAAAAAGGGGGACCGGAGGGTGTGCTCCAACTATAAGGGGATCACACTCCTCAGCCTCCCTGGGAAAGTCTATTCCAGGGTACTGAAGAGGAGGATTCGACTGATAGTAGAAGCTCGGATCCAGGAGGAACAATGCGGTTTTCATTCTGGTCACGGAACACTGGATCAGCTCTATAACGTCCATAGGGTGCCTGAGGGTTGCCCGGTGGGAGTTCACCTGACCAGTTCACATGTGTTTTGTGGACTTGTAGAAGGCGTTTGACCACGTCCCTTGTGTTGTCTTGTGGAGGGAGCATTGGGAATACATGGTGCCCTGTGACCCTTGTTAAGGGCCGTCCAGTCTCTGCATGACCGGAGTAGGAGTCTGGTCCGAATTGCCAGTTGGGCCTGTTCCTGGTGCATCTTGGACTCTGGCAGGGCTGCCCTTTGTCACCGGTTCTGCTCCTAATCTTTGTGGACAGAATTTATAGATGCAGCCAGGGGCTGTGGGGGTCCGGTTTGGGGACCATAGGATTTCATCTTTGCTTTTTGCAGATGATGTTGTCCTATTGGCTCAAACCTGGACCTACAACATGAACTGGGGTGGTTTACAGTCAGGTGTGAAGACAGGGATGAGGATCAGCACCTCCAAATCTGAGGCCATGGTCCCCGACTGGAAGAAGGTGGTCTTCCCTCTCCAGGTCTTTGGAGAGACCCTGGCCCAAGTGGAGGAGTTTATTTATCTTAGGGTCTCGTTCATGAGTAGGGGAAGGATGGAGCATGAGATTGACAGGTGGATCGGTGCAGCATTTGAAGTGATGCAGTTGTATCGGTTCGTTTTGGTGTTTAGAAGGAGATGAGCCGAAAGGCGAAGCTCTCGATTTACTGGTAAATCTACATCTCCACCCTCACCTGTGGTCATGAGCTTCGGGTCATGACAGAAGGGGACAAGATCCCAAATACGAGTGGCTGAAATGTGGGTGCTCCCTTAGCAATAGGGAGAAGAGCTCAGTCACCAGGGAGACGCTCGGAGCAGAGCCGTTACTCCTCCACATCGATAGGAGCCAGTTGAGGTGGCTTGGGCACCTCACTAGGATGTCCCAGCGGGAGGAGGCCCAGAGGAAGACCTTGGACACGCCGGAGAGACTATGTCTCTCGGCTGACCTGGGAATGCCTCGGGATCCTCCCGGAAGAGCTGGAGGAAGTGTCTGGGGATAGGGAAGTCTGGGCATCTCTGCTTAGACTGCTACCCCACAACCCGGTCCCGGCTAAACGGTAAAAGATGGATGGATGGATGGGTTTATGGATGGGGAAATTTTCAAGTTCATAATACTGTCATCAACATGGGAGTCGACAAGTATGACTGCTTCATGTACAACATGTTTATTGTTGTACAACATGTTTATTGTTGTTGCCAAAGTCCAGAACAATATCAACTACTGTCCAGAATTATCTCCATATAACCTCAAATATTCTGCATGCTAAAGAAATGGGCTGGAAGGACATTTTGACCTGAATGAATCATCACTTAGTAATAATCTGACCATGCACTGTCCAACCAGCTACAATTCCAGTTTTTCAAAGATTTTTCAACACAAACTGAATGAGCTCCTGCTCATTCTCATAGAAGAGAATTACCTGGAGCCTTCATGAATGGCACAGCCTCCTTATTCCTCTCTGCTCCTCATCCAATGTGTTGTTACCACAGACATCATATACAGGGACGCTGCATTCAAGCTACTATGTGGTGGCCATCTTGTGGAAGTGCCACTCACTGCTACGCACAACCTACTTGACATATTCCAAAGTGCTTCTTCTTTTGTTTTAGTGCATCACAAACAGCTTTACGGTACACACCGCCATCTACTGTACAGGGGTGTGCAGTACGACATCGCATACCTCTCAGTTTCCCAAACTAAGGTGGTAGACGAGGGTCATGAAACGTGCGTTCATCACGCCTCAAATAAATTAGTGGAGTCTACAGGAATTTTCATTAACTCGTTATTATCGCGCTAATTTTGAAAGTCTTAATTGACACAAATAATTTTCTAAGAACAGGAAGAGCCAGACTCATCCATTCAAAATTACAATAGTTCATTTTACATGCAAGAGGGTGACAGAGTGGCAAAGGAAAGGTGGGGACTCATTAGCCCACTTAAGGGTGCACTCTGATAACTGCACAGAACACTACAGATTAGGGTGACCACTGCACTGCACACTGTTAACGCCACATCAGAAGGGCATAGTGATTATGACTACTCCCACACGGGCTGGCCCCCCTGTCCAAAACATGAAAAACAAACAAACAAACAACAACAACAAAAACAAAAAACAAAAAACAAAAGTGTTATGGCTCAACAGGTTCACACCATACATGAAACAGAAATTAATAAACACTAAAGAAGGGAATACATTAAAAGTGACTTTAAAAAACCCCAGTTTAAATAAACAATAAAAGAACAATAAAAGAAATGGCACTGGAGAAGCATGGATCGTCTCAGTCCAGGCAAAGCAGCAGTCTGGCTTACGTGTGAAAAAAAGATTTTACGACAGTCAATTTCTGTCTCAATACTCCAGGGGAGTTTAACCTTCTTCCCTTATCCAGCCAGTTACCTTGATCACAAATGAAGGCCACCTAGAGGACTGGTGTGGGTGAGAACTGGAGCACAAGGGGCAAGGTGAGCTGACTTCTGCTGAAAACAGGGAGCGACATATCACTCATGTCATTTCACTGAGGACTCAATGACATTCAGTTAATTCAGAAGCCTGCCTCTGCAGCATAATCAACCAAACATTCCCCCATGCTAGAATGTTTGACGAGCAGCACTCCCAGAGTACTGTGTGTAGAATCACAGTAAGGTAAAATAAAATAAACCAAAAAACACCAAACTCCCCCTTACCTGCATGCAGCAGTCAGATTGTGCATCTGCCAAACCTCAAAGGGTGCTGGTATTGCTCACACCTGTGTTTATATAGAGAGAAATTCTCTACGTTCCATACAGGGGCTGCTGCTCTCAGCCCAAGTGATCAACACTTGGACATACATGTCAGCCCTCACATACTGAATGTGGAGGCCATAGTGAATTGATTGAAGTCACCCAAGATGACAGTGAAGACACTTTGCTGTTGAGTCTGTAACTGTGCAATTGCAGAATGGTTGGGGTTGTACGTAGATGTAGGGTTAGCAGAAGGAGGAACATAAGCAGGACCAATTATGGTGTGAGAGAAATCACGTGGTAAATTATATGGCCAGAGAACAACAGCAAGCAGTTCTGTGTCCAGGCAGGACAGGATTACACCAGTGGAGGTCAACAAGCATGGCACACTGGTTTTACCAGTCCCGATCATCCTGGACCATCTGAAAACCTGTAACGTTGTCATCAGAATTATCGGAGTGCAGTCACTTGAAACACATTACACTCTTGCTTTTCTTTCTTCTTGTATCTTCACTAGTCTCATGATTCAGTTCAGTTATGACTACATTTATCTTGTCAATAATCAATTTGTTTCTACAATACAGTATGATGCATGATTATGTGTTGCATTCTCATCTTTCTTTCTAACTGCTTGTGGCTAGGTTTTCCCATTCACAAGCAGTTAACTGAATATGATCCCATTTTTTAGCTTAGAAAATGACAAGCATCACATGCATAACTTTTGTCTGAACACAAAAGACAAGTGTATTTACAACAGAAAAAAAAAATATTTGAATGACAATTCGTTTTATGAAGCATACATCAAGCATGTACTCTTGATTAAAAGTACAAATCAAATGGATAAACAAAGACCTTTACTTGTGAGTTGTGACCAATTCCAATATAGAATTTTAAGGAAAGATTGTGGCTGATACTAATAATGTGTACAATTAATCTCCTTTTGAGAGCCTGCTCTTACATTGTTTCTAGGATGCAACAACAACAACAACAACAACAACAACAACAACAACAGCAACAACAACAAAATAATACAACATAACTATCCTCTGAGTTTTAGAATCATGACTTGAGCTTGTGGTTAAACCTTCCTAGTTATTCTCTAACTCACGTGGAAAGGATGCCAAGCTAATGGGGAGGAGTGTCAAAACAACTCTAGCCTGTGGGCCTTTGCAATGAGCCTCCATCAGCTGTAGCTACAGACTTTGAATGTGAATCTGTCACTAGTGGATGAATGAGAGGAATGATTAACTATTTCTGTTCCCCTTTGTCATTGAAGAATATGCTCTTGTGCTATAGGCTGCATAGCTTAGGGAAATGAAGACTGAATTTTGTACATCAGGGAGATTACAAGTATGCAGCGTTTCCACTGGAGTGCAAAACTTCAATGTGCACAAGGCAAACTGCAAAGAAGAGTGCAAAGGGGAAAACTCTATTGATTTAACAATGCTAAGCAATCATCTCAAAGGCTTCACAATGCTACAGATCATCTGAAGTTTTCAAGCCGTGCAAACTCATATGACAGTGACAGAAAAAAAATGACAGAGCAAATCTTCAATCTTGAGTGTACAGTATGCAGTCCTTTAATTCACTTAATCCCAATCCAACTCTATCCTTTTTAAGTTTGTCATCACATGATCAAATTATTCAATAGATTTACCAATAGAGAATTCAATGAAAATCCTCACAGAAAGACTGATACTTTGTTTTATGGTACATTTTTCCAACAAAAAAATATCCAATTAACTCCAATCAAAAATAGTAAAAGACTAATATAAAAGTAATTAATTGCCAATGTTATTGAATCTGTATGCATTTAATATGTGTAACAAACACAAACCCTGATATTGATTTATACTGAAAATATGTGATCAACTGCTTCAAACAACTGGATGGGACAACAAACACAACTTCATCCAGTGACTGTGATCCCATATGGGCTTGGGCTGTGTTCATCTCAGAAGAGTTGCAACCCTATAACCATTTAATTGTGATTTATATTACATTTTAAACTGTAGAAGGTAGTTAAATATGATTTCTAAGGTATTCAGACTTTATTTTTATAATTGTATGTTTGAAAATCATTGTGTCAGCAGAAAATAAGATTCCAACTTTTGTTAAGTCTACCACATTTTTTCCCTTAACCGATCACAGCAAAGCTCCACTGGCAACATTTCAGGTAAACCATGCAGTGATGGGCAAAGAGAACACTAATTGACATGTTGAATGTTGTAATTGTGGCTTTACCACACTGTGTTTCTGTTTACCTCATCCAGGTTGCATTAGCATAATTTAGCACGTTACAGCATGCTGCTGTTAATCAATCAAGCAATTCAAAGATTATATTAGGACAACAAGGATATTCGGGCCACAGCCAGGGCATTGAGAGCACACTTATTTTACAGGGTCTTCCCAGTGACTAAAACTCAAAGTGACATTGTACTTCTGCAGATTTGGCAGTTCAGGTGGCACCTCAGCTACCTGTGGAGATCTAATGTTGACTCAAGGTGGTGAGGGTATTTGCGTATTACAAATACAATAGTGTGTGCTTGGATGTGTTGTTAAAGGGAAAGTTGTTGGTGATTTGCATTTTCAATGGACAGATGCTATTAGTGTAATTTCAGTAAATAGGCGGTACAACATGCACTAGCAATCTCCCTCTAAGACACAAAACAGTTAGGCCTTTTCAAAGTTACAGCTGATGTTTTTTTTTTCCCCCACCTCAGGAGATGGATGGAAGTTACTTCATTCATTGTTCATCAGATGAAACCTTAAACCGCCACCACAAACCTCCAAGAGCTTCAACACAGTGAGCGTGTGTGCCTACTGTCTTGCCTGTGGCTTCGGAAGTGTCAATGTGCACCTCAATGAGAGGCTATGTGAATCTGCGTACCAAATTTGCATGTACATCAGTGTGTGTATACGAGCACAGTGTCACAATGTGTGCGTTTCAGGAAAAACAATGTGCCCTCTTCGAGCAACTGAAAGTGGATGAGCCCGAGGGGCCCACAGGAGTTGGTAAAAATAGCCCCGAGGCTGATTAGGAGCGAGGCGGCGGGGGGATTTTAAAAAAACCTGTTCATTACTGCACCTGTAAGGCCTTTTTAAGTAGCCTTTCTGGAGAGCCCAGCTGCTCACATCTGCCAAGAGCTGTTCGCCATGCCCGTAAACTACTCTCACGCATCCTCCAGGGGCGGGACATCACAATGTGAGACAACGACAATGGTGGGAAAAAATTCTGGCCTCAATACATCCGAACACATAAAAAAGTAACTATCTATGCTAAAGTGGCATGCTGCCGGAATTTCAAATGAGAGCGCTGACTTTTTTTCATTCAACCTCCAAATAAAAAGTGAGGTTGATCAAATTTTAAGCCTCACTTTTTTTTCCATGTCTCCTGTGGAGGCTATAAGAAAAAAAGTTTTATGGCCAACTGCACTCCTTGCAGGCTTGAATAAAAAAGTGAGTCTGGAGAGAAGAAATAACTTACTACTCCTTTAAAACAATAACACAAACAGCTCAACCATGGTTGATTAAAGTTGTCCTCTATAAAGGGTATCCATACTCCCTTAGAGCGTTGCTCGGCATCTTTATTGAACCAACAATCTGTGGGGTCTGAAGAGGCTACGCCCCTCTGTCAAAGTACTGCTATGAAGTCTCAGCCTGCCCTGACCCCGGTTGACTCCCTTCAGCCCTCCTGCTGGGACAGTAAAACAAACTAACCCCCCATAGACAGGCTGTTTAGAAATGCTCTGTACTGAAGGCTGTCCCTGGATGCCGCTCAGAAGGGGAGATAGAGAAAAAGTCAGATACAGTAAGAAAACAAGACAGGTACTGTGATGCCTCCGAGTGTACGAATAACAGCTTTTAATCACTGCAATAAATGTAATCAAACAACCCTTGTTAAGTTGAATTTCAAAAATGTTTTCATGCAATGTGACGCCAGACCTTAAAAGATAACAGACTTGCATGTTTCCTGGGCTCGGATCAGCTCGGTTTTTATCTGCTGCTGAAGTGGGATTTTTTTATTTTCATGTTTGAATGTTGAAAAATAGCTGGATATTAAGTTCCTGGCTCCTGTTTTGGCAAACAGCTGGATTTGGACTCGGTTCAGGATGTGGTGGACTACTTAATGCTCTTGCCATGTTTTCAGTTGTGTGACAGTATTTTCTGCCATTTCAGATTTCCGTTTATTTATTTTCTGAGCTTTCCACACACGGCCGCCTGCACGCATGTGTGTGCACATAAACACACACATATAAGCTCTAAATTGACATTTTCAGAGTATGATGTATTAAATGAATTTGAATAATCAGAGTTCACTAGTTTTCAATTTTTGTTTTACTAAATTTTCATGTTATAGTAAAAACAAACTGTAGTGTAGACTGTACTAAATAAAGTCCAAATGAAAATCCATGGACACCGCCAGAACCACAGTTGTTCTGCACACATGGACGTTTTCCGTATAGTTTCAGGTCTTTGAAAATGTCTGTATTCAGGCAGTGAAGGCCGACTGATGCTGGTCACCCTCTCACTATCACAACACCCAGAACCTGCCTGGTATAATTACAGCCATCCTCTTTTTTGCCTTCTACTAACCTGGTGCCCCTTCATATTTGCAGAGATGCGCTCTATATACAGAAGGGTGCACACATCCAAACTCACTCTTTGCATACAAGTGTCAAACAAAATCTCTCTATCCTTCAGTCTGCCTCACATCCTTTAACATTTTCTATCCTGACTTTCGCACTCACACCAGCTGCAGCTGTATGCTTTCACCTAATCCCGCTGTCCTCTCATGTTATAACAGCTCTGAACCCAAACCCTCAAAAGGAGGGGGCTTGCCCACACTGTGTTTTCATAAACCGCAGCATCTGGGCCTGTAGATGTCACTCCTACGCTGTCCTGTTTGGGGTCAAGGACACATTGGAGGATCAAAAAAGTGTCGACATATATCCCTTGTTAAAGATAGCATACTTTAGAAAAGCAGGAAGAATCATTTAGCATGTAGTTACCTCTTAAGAGGAATAACTACAGCTGAGGCTATTTCTTGGTTTAAGCTCACACCTTCAATACAAGGCCAACCATTTGAACTCGGTTTGTTTAGTAATAAAGTATGACACAACAAGTACTTTCCAGCTTGTTGATCTCTGCAGCTTTTTTTCAAGTGCCTTTTGTCCCGTCTAATTTTTCTTTTATCTCCGCATTTCATTGCCTCTGCATTTCACTCTTCTGTCTCCCTCTTGGACTACAGCCCTCTTGACCTGCTTTGTCCAGAGCACACAAACATATTTTCTGTGATGTCTGCCAGCTGCCTGGCTTAGCTTGGCTCACCCCGGCTCAGTGAAGGCTCCAGCTTTTCTGGTGACTACTGCTGAACCGCCAGGCCTTTGCTGAAACAATCAGATGGTCCCAAGACTTTTCTAGGCATTTCCTGGGTCACCTGAGATAGACTGTAGCTCCACCTACCCAACATCCTTGAGCTCTCAGCCCCTCGCTGGTGCTTCCTGCCTGGTTTGGAAGGTCCTGAGAGGGGTCACTATGGCCTGGTGTGCAAGTGGGAGCTATACTGCGGATATTTATTATTTCATTTAAGTCCGCCCTTTGCTCCAGAGAGTAGAGGGACTGTTGATATCTAACAGAGGTTGAAGGATAGTTCACAAGGTGACCATGTGAACTGTTGAACCCTGGAACAGGGCTGTGGTGTGTGTGTGTGTGTGTGTGTGTGTGTGTGTGCCTGTGTGTGTGTGTGTGGGTGTGAGAGCACTCTAAAAAAAGCCCCCTGAAGAGTTTAGCAACTACAAGTTTATATGACATGATAAATCCAGAAGAAAGCACATGAAAGAGAAGCCACACACCAACCCAGATGCACATGGCCACAACGATGCAATTTGGGAGAGGGATGAGTGGTGCCTTTTAAGTAATTGCATCATTTATTTTATGTTGTTTGGGAACACTAACATGGACTGTAACACCTTTATGCTGGTTCTGGCCCTCTGAACCTTCACAGTGTTATTATAGTGGAACTCCTCAGCCTGTGCCTTGTATCTCTATAGTTTTTCCAACCCTCTCTGTGGAAAGTGTGCACACCAAAAAAAAAAAAAAAAAAAAAAAAAAGACAAGCACAAAATAGTCAAGACTAACACATATAAGCTACGTTTTATGTTAGTGAAAGAAATGGGAAGAAGCAAAATGAGGCTTTAGAAAAAAAAGGAAAATTTGTCCCCTCACAAGTAATTACACACTTCTCTGTTCCTCTTAAAGCAAACTGCATTCTTACAAACATGCTTAATCATCTCGCTGCTGAGGACAAGTGTGACAAGAACAGTATTGTGCAAGTTGCTTAAAATTTGTACTTGATTACAGTTAGGTCTTCAAGTATTGATGGAGTTACTCTATTAGTGTAAAAAAAAAACATAAAAAAAAAAAAACAATTCCAAATGCATGTGAAAATGCATGTGTATAATAACATTATCCATTAATTACATTTGTCTTAAAACTGAAAATTTATATTAGTGTATGATTGTTGTCAGGCAGTAGCTCCACAGACCAATGACTGATTCACTGAAGACACATCAACCAGACGGAAGAAGTTCTGTAATCTGAATGTTATTCTGAAAGATGATGGTGGTTGATTTTAAAAAAAGATTGGCTGATAGAATTGTGGACCTGCATCGGGTGCCTTTTTCAAGCTGAACTTTGCAGAAAAAACTGGAAGCAGAGCTTAAAATGGACGCGCTAGCTAAAAACAGCATTTTAACAGCTGATGGGTGAGTGCTTTATTTTCTTTCTTTCTGTCTTTTTTTTTTTTTTTTTTAATCTCGCTGGATCAGATTAACGCTGCTGTTGGGCTAATATATGCTTTTGATGCTGCTTCTATGTCAAAAACTCTCTCTATTGTTGCTGTTGTCGTGTGGTTTGTTGCTTGTAAAGAGGAGAGTGGGGGGAAGATGATCTGGTGGTGTCTTGACGCCTCTTGGTTGTTGATCAGCTGTAATGTTGGTGTAGATTAAGTACTTAAGTATTTTTGCTTAACAGTGGCCTCAATGGTGACACTGATTTCGGAATGTGCATGTCTTGCAGGACAAATGTGTGCAATGATTTTTTTGGTGCAAAACTAGGAATTAAAAAAAGCACATTAAATTTATATTTAAAAATAACTAAGTAATGAGTCTACATAATAGGGTAAAACCTCTGCCACTATATGCTCAGGTCAGTCATATTCTTACTTGGAAAGCTCAATATATTTCCAGCTGATGCACACTGAAAAGTCTGAGTAAAACAGTTTTAGAATGTTAGACAGTTTTAAAATATGTGGGAATTTTAGAATGTGTTTGAGTTTTAGATTCTTTGAGAGTTATAGAATGGCAGTTTTTTTTTTTTTTTTTTTTTTTTTTTTCATGAATGGCAGTTTTAAAATGTGACAGTTTTACAATGTGCAACAGTTTTACAATGTTTGAGAATTTTACAACATGTGAGAGTCTGAGAATGTTCAGAATGTTTCTGAGTGGGGCCCTGGCTTGCTCAGTCCAGAAGTGCTGGCTGGTGGTCCATACTGGTGGTACTTGGAGCACAATATTTTCTCAGGTGGTACACACTGTGAAAATCTTGAGAACCACTGTCATAGAGCAATCATAAAGACAATGCATAATTCAGTATTGACACTAAATACACCTGTCTTCTAAAATTCATTTGTGAAGGTCTGGATAAAGAAATATTTTTTTTTGTATCTTCCACCTCTGCTCCACTGCCCATGTGTTCATATATGTATATTTTTTATTATGTGTGCCTGCAATGTAAACTAAGGGTTTAACCTGTTAGGGGAACTTTCGTGCAGTCTAGCCAATATCAGCTTGTTCCCCAAAGCCAAATGGAGGCTGGCTGGGGAGCCAGAGCATGACAAACCAAAGCAGCCCAGAGTCCTAACATCATTATAGGGCTGAGAGAGGCAATAAAGCCAAGTCTTTGGAGATTACCTCTACTGCAGCCAGTGTACAAACCCACTGCTTTCTGTTTTGTTATGTGTGATCTTTCTGTCTGGTCTTGTATGACAACATGATAGATGAATTTTTCTGGAGGCTGGATGTGAACTCATCCTGTTTTTCATTACCTGAAAAACCCTCTGATACATTTATATGTCACTACTTATTGCAAGATCGTGCAACAACCTTGGGACAAAAGAGTTTTTTGCTGGAGTGACTACAGGCTTTAATTTCAGATTGTAACATGTCAGCGCAGATATAAGTTGCTTTTGGTACCAATAAGTAACAGATGAAGGTGTCGCTTAGCAGAACAAGACAGGGATGGATCCCACCTGCAACCAGTTGCTGCTGGGGAGAAACGATATTAATGATTTTATGAACATGATGAATGGCTGCCATCAGTGATGACAGGCTCTGAGTGACAGGTTACAGGTGTAAACACCCTATTCCCAAAACTCTTAAAATCCACAGTCCATCCATCCATTCCTTTCTTCTTCTGTGAGAACAAATGTAACAGCCGCTCTTTTGCAGCAACCAGCCAGCCATGACTGAATGCCCCGCCTGAGGTTATTAGGCGATATGTGACCTCCGACCCCATGTAATAAACACGATTATCCTCCTCTATGAAGTCTGGCTGTTGGCAGTCACCAGCTGAAACCCCAGGACTTTGCTGCTTGTTTGCGGCACTCCGTCTTTGCCAAGCAGAGAAACAGTTAAGCTGTCACACATCAGAGAGGACAAGTAGCAACCTTTTGTGCAACACAGTACGAGTTGGCCCAATTGTTAGGGAGAAAGGAAAAATCAAAGGCCTGCAAAAACAGCTGCAGATGAGGCTAGGGTTACAAAATAAAGATGACGAGGAACAGACCAGACTGTGGTCATTTGTGGGAGACTGAAAGTCGAAGTTTGAAAGCCATTACTGAGGAGTTGGTATTCAAGTTTTGACAGGATGTCATCTTTCACTAACATTTGCTACTGATGCTGCTTCTGATCTGGAGTGGCATTAAAATTGAGGCAAAGATTGAGACTACACTAAAACTGTAAATAATTCTGTAAATAATGTAAATAATTTTTGCGATCTCAGATATTAAGTGTTGGACTTCTGTGAGTTTAATTTCTGGTTGTGAATTTAAAAAATCGAAATAAATAAATAAATAATTCAAAAGGTGAAAAAAGAATCAGACCACAGGAGAAATAATAGCACAAACATGTCCTATGTGTGATGTGATCTGATATAAAGTAAGATGCAAGACGCAAAAAGAAATTAGTACACAAACTGATTTTTGAGTGACTTTTTTTTCACTTTTGTAATGATAAAAGTTTCAAATCTGAAAATGAATGTCAGAGAACCGGTTTTTAATTTCGGTTGTTGCAGTAAGAGTAGTACAAGTTGCGTTGGCATGTTATGGTCAATGCTGATAAAATTTATAGACACAACTAAGGTTGTAGTCCTGAAAAAACTGCGCCTGAAACTGAGCTGGTTGGTGACACTGATATGTTTTTTTTTTTTTTTTATCCTGCCACATATTTACTAGTATGGGTAGTTAACAGAGTTAGAGATACCCAGAGGGAAAAAAAAACAAAACAAAAAAACTAAACTAAACAAAACAAAAAAACAGCAGAAACGGTTTAAACTGGACAGCCGAGGGCTTCAGGCTGGAGTATAAAAACAGTTTTTTTCCCCCTACTATTTTCTTTTAGAGTGGCCCTCTACACATTCTGCACTTTTTTTTTAGTCAGAATGAAAGAAAGTGGCAAGGAGGTCACAGGCCTGAATAACGCTGCTGTGTAAACGGAGCTGACAACTCCTAATATCACATCCTCTCTTTCTTCTTCTCATGAAAGGTCCAGCTCCCTCGTCCTCCCCTCGGTCTTCACACTGAGGCCCTGAGGCACGCAGAGGCTGCTGAGGAGGAACTCCTTCAGAGAGTTTCTGTCTCAAGCACTGCAAGATAGACCAAACACACCAAACCATACGACCAGAACTGTCAACAAAAAAAGACAAATTAAAACCCAACTCTTCTCCCTTTTTAGCTCATACATATGTCATCCAAGATGAATTTTGCACTCACTTTCCTTTTGCATCTGTAATGACCAGCAGACAGTGAGTAATATGCCAGGGAATTACACAGAAATATCAAATTTTCTTCGTTAGGGGATAAACTTGTGAAAAGTAGAACAATGGTCATCAGGAAGGCCCCCACTCAATTTAGAAAAAGGACACACATGTACACGCACGCACGCACCTGCTGCGAATACTAAAACTCAAAATGAGCACAAAGACTTGTTCAAACTCAAATATACGTTTTTTATTTTTCTTCTCGCTTTCTATCTCTCTCTCTCTCTCTCTCTCACACACACACACACACACACACACACACACACACACACACACACACACACACACAAACAAACACACGCACACACCCACTGGGAGGCTTTACAGAGTTCCTGCCTCAATGTCCAGCCTCGCTGCAACGCACAGCTCAGGAAATCTGGCTGTCATGCGCCCGCTTGACAAGTATCCTTGACAAAGCAAATCCCAATCTATATGCAGCATGGCAGGCAGGGACCTTGTCAAATGCTAATACCAGGGACACTTTAGAAGTTGTTGCCCTCTGTGGCTATTTTTATGAACAGTATATCTCTCTCTGGTAATCCTGTGTGTGGAGTAGTACTGTCTTGAGCCAGCTGGTGGCGATGTCTGCACTTGCTTCATCAATCACTCCCATTCGTTTTCTCTCCCTCTGCCCTCTCTTCTTGTTATTCATTAAAGCGCCTCCGAATAATAAGTCCCCAAGAAACTGGGAACATGTGATGAAGTCGTAGTTAATAATGTATACGCCACCCCACCCACCCCTCCATCTTTTTTTTTTTCTCCCCACTTCTCCCTCTGCCTCTCTTCCCTAACTCTTTCCCCCATTCACCCTCCTTTACAACACACGACTGCTTCCTTCACCACGCTCAGTGTGCCTGTGCCCTTGCAATGAATGGGGGTAAACACACATTAACATATTTATATTTTAAATCCTCCAATTTTGGAAAAAAAAAAGTGATAAAAACATGGGTGTAAATGGACTAATTTGAAAGCTTTGAGAACAATTCAACTCTGCTCTTTTAACTATGCCATTGTAATGTGCTGGTGGACTCGAATATGCTCTAAGTGTAAACTGGGAATGGTCACTTGGATGTCTCGGCGGTTGTGATTTTTATGTTTTACATTTCATGCCGTCACACCCACACACACGCCAGAAATTAGCGCGGTTGCTGTCGCTCAGCCTGTGGAGAGAGATTTAGGTCCTGTGATCTCTCTGAGAGGCCCCTTTCAGTGATGCTCCAAGTGACGTAGAGAGGGGCTGTGTTTGTGCTCGCTATCTCATATTGAAAAGTGCACAGTGTTGAGTCTCATGCAGATCACATCCCACTGCCACACGCAACTTCAAATGGACCAGATGAACACAGGCAGAAAATGTGCTTAAGCTATCTGTACGGTTGTACTTCCTTTCCACATGCGCGCTCTCTCTCTCTCTCTCTCCCGCTCCCTCTCTCTCCTTTTTCTTCATTTCTTTGTGAGGAATCAAACCTGAATCCTGAATATATCTAGGTTTCCATCAGCATTCAGGCCCTGTGACATGTGGGGGCAGACCCGAGGATTGTCCTCACTGTCTGAGTCAGAATCCATTCACATTTTGCTGATCTCACGCTGTACTTGCTTTGTGCATGCAGGCCCAAGCTTTTTTTTTCTTCCCGGTGAGCAGGCCTTGGGGGAGATGCATTTTCAACGGCACAAATGGGAACAATGGGGACGTCATTGTTCTGCATTGGCGGCTCAATTATTGAAGCGCATGAATCGATCCCATAGCTCCTGAGTATTTTTATAAGGAGCTGAGTAATGCATACTGTTCATGACAGTGTCAGAGGAAATGGCGGATAATACTGTGTACAGTGTGGGAAAAGCAGGCTCAGGAGAATCCAAATCGATTTAATTCAATTTGGGTCAGCCTGTCTTATTTCAAGGTGGGTTT